>NW_027110898.1:559821-564465 GCF_000696795.3 Halyomorpha halys
TATCTTAATGTTATATACAGTATCCGTGGATTATAAGAACATAGTGATATAAGATATTTATATATGAAAATAATTTAGAATTTTAAAGAGTCGGGAGGCAAAAATTATGAACAAAAATTTTATATTTTTCTGTTGCTAAATAAATTCGTATTTTAGGGTCTCTAGAGGGGGAAATAATGAATATGAATTTGTTCATGCCAAGAATACAATAGTGTAACAAAAGATAACGAACCGTTATTGGATGATAAATGGGGAAGATCTGGTAGGGCTTTTCTTTTTTTTCTCCTTCAGTCATTCATAAATTTTTTTGATATTTTGTATTTTTATATTCTTTATTGTTGCTAACAATGAGTATTGTTAATGAGATCTGGTGAATGAAGATGTATAGTAATTTAGCAAATACTTGTTGATGGGGTAGACAACTCCGAAACGTTGTTATTTATTTTAACGAAATAAAATTTAAAAAAAAATTAAAACAAAGAAGAGTACCTTTCATTAACAAGATCTAATTACAAATGAAACTCATTCAGTATAACATATAACTTTAAAAAGACATAAATATGGTTTTGTGTTAAGACAGTATGACTAATATTATTAGCAAATTGTAGCACAATTTTCGAATTATGCTGCAACATTACAATAAAGCAAATACCTGATAAAGGGGTGAATACCGTTGTTAATGTTGTCAGCTATATGAATAAACGTTGTTATTGGTTTTAATGAAATGAAATAAAAAAAAGATTAAAAAAGGAGAGTACTTTTCATTCACATCTAATTACAGATGAAACTCATCTATTAGAACATATAAGAGAGATATAAATATGGTTTGACTAAGATTATTAGCAAATATTTACACAATCTTTGAATTGTCCTGCAATATGACAATATAGCAAATACTTGATGATGGGATTCACTTAGAAAATTCTCACGATCGCATATATTTCATACATAAGTAGGTAAAAGTAAAAATGAATAAAAATTTAACATTATTGATTTTTTAAAATTTGCTTGAATAACTTTATTTTAATGCATATTAGTTTTTCTTTCATATATTTTATTTTTATGACAACATTTTTTGATAATTAAAATTGACTGCTCTATTTAAAATAAATGTTGAAATTAAAATACTTTGTGCATAAACACTTCAATAACTGGCTTATTTTAGAAAAAAATTGTTATATACATTTAAATTAATGTACCATATGTAAAATATCAAATATATTATTTCTTGTCTAAAAAAAAAAATCTTTTGATTTAGTTCACTTTAGGAATTTTCAACTGCAAACTCACCTCCAATTTTTTTTTCTTCAACAAAAAACAAATACAATAAGCAGTGGTCTTTTTTTTTTATTTACAGAATTATGTTTATGTATATTTTATATTATAGAGAAAACTATATTACTGTTTTAAATAAAAAAATGAAGTTATATTTTCTATTTGTAAATTATTGAAAACTAACAGATTATTAGAATCTGAAAGCTAAGAACAATACGGAGGGTAGAGAATTATCACATTCATGAATGCTTCGCTGTTCAGATAGGTAATATATGCCTTATGTATTTTTCATTACCTGTATAGAGGGGGTACGAAATGCATTCATGAGAACCTATTAAGTTCCCTACGTCGTGGTTATGAACGAAACCTGAGAGTTCTCCATATTCATGACATTTTACAAAAGCTGTTTTCCTCAAACTCTGACGCATTCGTTCTTTTTTTCCCCTCAATTTAGTTTTTATGCCCCGTTCACTACGTGCTTAGCAATGAAAAAAGTTCGTTTGTTATATTGAATTAAACTATTCACAAAATAAGGGGAGGGTCGGTTTTGTCAGCAACTTGGTTTCGGGTTTAATGCCATTATGTCGACATTAATTTGTTATCAGAGAGTAAATCGTTCTCAGTCTTGAACAAAAAACTCCCTTGGCTTTAAATGTTTCATTCAAGACAGAAAAAAAGGTAACACAAAAATAATAAATGATTACTAAGTTTAATTTTATATTATTAAGACACATAGAATACATCTTGATTTCAGTTGAACTTAAAATCAATATATACATATTTTAGATTTATGACCCATTAAAATCTTTTGTCGACCTTTTGTTTTGCTAGCTCTAAATGTACCATATGAAGCAAAACTTTCTTCAACCATGTGGAAACCCCGGGGATTAGATTGGATATGGAACATTATATGAAAAACCTCGGGAGATAAACAGACCAGACCAGTTAAAATCATTAATTTATAAAATAACAAATATAAACCCTCAGCGGCTTTTCCTGCCTGCTCCTAAATTTATCCTTCATTAATGATATTCTAAATATCATTCATTAAACTTCTCAGTTCATTCTTAATTCGTTTTAATTTATTAATTTCAGGATTAAAAAGACCTTTTAAATCTAGGACTCTATGTCTGGCCTCAGTGGGCATCCCACATTACGAGTTTTGTTTATGACTTGGGTTTGTGACGCCTACCAACCAGTATTCTTTATTGTTGTGATAATTTATAATTTATAACTTGAAACCTATTCATATTCGCGAAAAAAACACGTTAAACTGATATTTTCATAGACGCTTTACATATTTTTTTAAGAATACTGTCAATTTCAAAGAACGTTATAGCACCACTGAGCCAATTGCGGCGAATTATGCGTTGGAACCTCAATTATCGCTAAAATTTCTTCGATCCTTTAGTTATCAAACGATGCTACTGAATTTAGGACGCAGGCGTCACATTCAGAACTGCATTGCCGATTTCGTTATCAGTAAGGTTGTGGATAACATGCACATCAGTAATAAATAGGTCGCATTAGTAGCAATAGTCGAATGAAAAGATTAAAGAAAAAAATAGTAAGATAAAATAAAAAAAAATGGCACTTTGAAAAAATTGTTTATATTTTTTGCAGTGATATCATTATCAACAACCAATCAGTAATCTGTAGGGATACATCTTATTATCATGCCGTTTTATTTTATTTTGAAATATTAAAGGGTTTGTGTAATCAATTGAACATGAGAAATAAGATAAGTATTCTCTTTTGTATTTAAACTTGGAAACTTCAATTCGACCCTTGCAACAGTATAACACGGTCCAGTACTGTAATGTATATCTGGAAAATGAATATCAACGCAAAGCTTATGAAACTTTTAAGACTTTTACGGGGCCTTACAGCTTACAAATGTAAAAATTTCATGAAAAAGTTTCTTCTATTGTTAGCGGGAAATGAATATAATGTTTCTGGACTATAACCGCAGAGGCCGTTTGAGGCGAGTTTGTTAAGGTGTAACCTTAGCAACCTCAAAACTGGTTCAATTCCGACTTGGTTTAACTTGTATTTCTTGGTGGTTCCACGGAATGAAAATTCGCATTGGTTACCCATATCCTCTACCCAACATATCATAAATGACGAGGAAGGTGGTAAAAAGAAAAAAAATCCAAATGCAAGTTTTTCAGTTAAATTGAGGGAAAAAATGCTTAATGTAAGAATTTAAATTTACCCACGAAATGTTTAAGAAAAATAATTGATGTTACAAGTTTTATTACTTGAAATAATTGATGCAAATTATAGAAAAATTTCTATGAAAAAAAATCTATTAGGATCTATCTATTCCTCTTTAGGAGGAATCTACCGGTATTGATGCTAAGCGATTTTATTTTAGATTAAAATAATATTGTTATTTTGTTTTTCTCTTTTAGCCTGGGAAGTGAAAGTTCAAATTTGACGCAGTGCAGTTTTATTTTTCTTAAATGTTATAATTGCTCATAAAATCATATAAAAATATATTTATGGAGTAGCGTAGCTCAAATAATAATAATTTTATTTTAATCCCGTAATTTTATCTTATTCTTAATCAGACGGATATCTTCTTATCTTTAAAAAAAAATTTAAAAATCTGTCATATGTTTCTTCCATTAATATTGTATTATTGTTATAATATAATGACCATTGTAGTGATATAAAAATCATTGCATGGGCTGTCCGTAGCTCAGATGGTTAGGTGCATGTCCATTAGTCTGAGATCAGAGGGTAGCGCCGTTTCAAATCCAGCCTGGGGCGTTGACTTTTTTCAATGAGTGGCGGTCCCGCAAAATGAAAATCTTGACCTCCCCCATGATTAGAATAGGTTGGTATCCTGTAGATAACCAGGCAAACATCATCTTCGCTGTGATTTGCAAATAAAAAATACAATTTCAATATACTAGTTGGCTTTTTATTTATGTATTCATCACATGTAAATTCTTTTTTTTATACAACAAAGGATAATAAATATTATATATATTGGAATAAAAAAAGTGGAAATTAAGCAATCATTAGGGTAGATTGTATTTATTTTTCTCATGCAATTGTCATTCCTATTACATTATAAAATATAATGAGCTGATTATATATTTATTATATTAAATTGTATACATCGGGTTGATTGTTCTTTTCCTCGTTATTCTTCTAATGAATATAACATATGAATATAATCATAGGTCGAGAATATATTTAAAGGCTTTTTTCATTAGCGATTGTTTGAAATAATTTTAAATTAGTAATTCAATTCGAAACTTATAAAACTGTTTAACAATCACTTTACTATACCTTTATAAATATGTTTTTAACTTAATGATAATAACAATAGTGTAATTAAACAAAAACAAAAAGTTA
>NW_027110898.1:564515-570123 GCF_000696795.3 Halyomorpha halys
TATATATATAGTTGACCATATAGATTTAAATATAAGAAGACGGTAAAAAAAAGAAGAAATAGTTTAAAACTATTTTAATGTTCGACGTTTCGCCCCACTTTGCAGGCCTTCATCAGGGCTAAAAAGATACAAAAAAAAAAGAAAACTGAGAATATTACAACAATAAGATACAATTAGGTAATTTAAGCTAAGATAGTATAGTATACTATTTTATGTCTTTCTTCCTTTTATTTATATGTAATTTCTTATCACTTTATTTTTACATAATATTTATCCTAGCTTAAATTACATTATTGTATCTTATTTTTGTAATATTCTCAGTTTTCTTTTTTTTTTTTGTATCTTTTTAGCCTTGATGAAGCCCTGCAAAGTGGGGGGAAACGTCGGACATTAAAATAGTTTTAAACTATTTATTCTTTTTTTGACCGCAACCCTGACCATCTTCTTATAGTTAAGTTATTTATATTTGCAGTATTTATGAACACGATTTTTTATATTGATATCTCGTTGAAGGTCTATGAATGATCTCCAAAACGGATCATCTGCTTTGTTTGATGTTGGCAGATGTATGCTTGATGTTGGACTTAGCCCTGTGCTCTGTAACGTGTATTTGTTTTACCTGAACGGCTTGTACTTCTTTGTTTCGTCTACTCTTCCGTTACATTAACAAAGATGAGTAATTAACAGAACAAAACTGAGGGCCATTTGCAATCATAACGATACAGTATATATATTTATGTATGTATGAATTCCAGTATAGTAGGCAACAAAGATTCGAAAGAGCCTGAAACTAGAAATTTTTTTTTAAATATGTACCGGTCTCGATGTTTTGAGAATAATGTTTACTATATGAATATTTATAACGTAAAGAGAATGTTATTTAAGTTGAATCAGGTGAGGTTTCTCTTAACGGACAGCCCTCTATAACTGAGATCTCTCTTAAAGGATAGAATAACTGTCTGAATGATTTAATTACAAAATAATTCTTATACTAAAATACTGAAAAATGTACCTTATTTTTAAAAAGATAGAGATATTTTTTTCTAATGTTCGTACATAATTTTATAAATTATTCATTCTAGGAATTTTCTTATCCCGCTCTGACTATTTATGATTGTCCATACCCCTAGGTTGTTTTGGTTCGGTTCTGATTTATTCTTTTATTTTGTCAGAACTCTTAAGTTCCAAAACAATTTTATATTAAAATTCGTTGACAGCACTTATATATTGAATCATTCTGTAGCTCATCATTCATTGTATGTAAAAATAAAGAGATTCCCTACCTTCGGTTGTGTAGAAGGGAAAAATTAAGGCGTAAATTTATAGATTTTGGCCCGATGCATGCAATATTACACATCTGATAATATCCGCGATAATCTCTGTAACAGGTTTATCTGGTTTGGTTAACCAGCCTTAGTCACCTGAAATCATAACACATTATTAAAATTGGAGGGTATTATTAAAAATTTCATGTGTCAGACTCAGAACTCGAACATATTACACCATTTGCTTACGTAATGTTTTACTTTAAAACTCGAAATTACTTTTCTTTTTATCAACTGTTTGGTTTTGATTTGATCAATAATTACAGACACATTAATATTTTTTGCAATCTGCGAACAACTAAATATAAGAACGTCGCTAGGTCAGTATCATAATTCTCTAAAATTTGATTAATTTCGACAATGTATTTATTGAGATATACAACAATGTCATTTACTTTATTTTGATACATTATATCCAATACCTGAATGCATACTGTTTTTCTGCAACATGGATCTTTGCTTTCATTATTGGCAAGTGACTGTTATGTTTTTCCCAGAAACATTGAACGAGGTATTTGTAAAGAAATCGAATACTGAGAGTTAAAAAACAAAGAAGCTCTGGAGGCCGCAATGTGCCCGCGAAATCCTTTTATCGAGTTGTTAAATGATAAAGCAAAACTTTCTGTAAATGAAACAAGAAACGGCCCGACAACAATAACTGGATTCATCACGGGCCACCGCTTGTTTGAGATACCATCTCGGGATAATGGAAGTGCTGAACAGTCCGCAATATTTGGACAGATTAGGTTTCATTAATAAAGATGCTATCAAAAAGAGAATTTATTTAAGGATTATTATTAATGTTATTGCTATTAACGAAAAGAAAAAAAAGTAAATAATACCAATAATATACAAATAATACCACCAATATATTTAGGATGTTTAAACCAGGTTCACTGAAAAAAAAATTGATTCATCGTGTTTTCATGTTTTAATCGTTTATCTGAAACGTCCTGTGCCCGATATTTTAAATGACGGATGAGTTTCAATTTCAGATCTGATTGGATTTCTTCTTTCATTCGACATTTGACCGTAAAAGCCATAATGGTTTTATGTTGATCTGTTCAAATATGATTGAACTCTACAAATCGGTGTTGGAATATTGTAAAACCTTTAAACACTTGCAGATGAAAAAGTCTGACTATAATTACTAATGTTATAATTAATAATCTCATAGTTATGTGCTGATCTTCACTATTTTAAAGAACTATTTTCCTTTTATATTATATACTATATAATATTTTTTTTAAAATTTATTTATTGTAATTTATTACTGTGAAAAAATAGAATAAGCAAATACGTGAAATGTTTCAAACACTTGAATATCTTGGGAAGGAATCACCCAATGGTGGTACTTCAAACATTAATTTAAAATAGTAGGTATTAAGGCCATTTTCTTTTTAGACTCCTCGGAGCATTATCAGGGATTGTTAAGGATGAGAGATTAAGAACTAATGGGTTAGGATGGGTAAGGAGTTTAGAATGAAAATGCGCATATCTTTTTCGGACCAAATCTGCAATGAAAGGGATGTTAAGGTCTTTGATAATGAGTTTATTTGTTGCGTAGTAAGAAGCATCAAGGATTTTTAGCAGGATTTTGGATTGTAATGATTGAATAAGGAAGGAATTCGATAGTTTGGTAGAGCCCCAGAGCTCAATTCCGTATGTCCAAATTGGTCTGATTATTATAGTAAATAATATTTTTTTGTAGTGAAGGGTAGGTTTAGAGCGATGTCAAGTAGGTGTTGTAGGAACCGAAATCTACGAGCAGTTTCTTGTCCTTTCAATCTTGTATGGGGATTCCAAGTAAGACCCTTGTCAAGATGGAGCCCAAGTAGCGAATCTGTTCAATAGGCGTTAGTGGAATATTTAAAAAGGATACTGTAGGACTGGAGGGTAGAGGTTTAGGAGAGTAAAGGCGATCTGGTGGGATTTGTAAGGATTTATTTTGATTCTCCAGTTTTTAAATCATTCTTCAATGGATGTTATGTGTGTCTGTAGAGTTTGTGATGCATTAGTTAGGATCGTTGCTTACAGACAGTACACATATGCCATCGGCGTATGTTGTTAGGACTGTGTTAGGGTGGGTTGGGATATCAGCGGTATAAACCTTATAGAGAATGGGACCTAAGATACTTTCTTGAGGAACACCGGCAGACTGAGGAAAGGGAGAAGTGTAGGTTAGGTTATGATTTACTTTCATAAGGTTCTATCAGAAAGGTAAGAGCAGATTAAAAGGAAATATGAAGGGAAAAGGAATTGACGAAGTTTATGGAGCAGTCCTGGATGCCACTCGATCAAAAGCTTGTTTAACATCGAGGAAGAACTATATGCAGTACATTACGCGCTCTAATGTGGAAGATATGATATCGACCACTCGATGACACTGTTGTATGGTAGAATGGGATGTTCCAAATAAAACTGGTCGTCAGAAATAACATGATATGAATCAAGGATTGGATAGAGGGGTTTTAAGAGTTTGTTCTAGGATTTTGCCTATAATGCCCTTATTTAAATAGGACGGTATAAAGATGGATATTCAAGTGATAATAAAATTAATAGTAGAAATCAACAAGAATTCTACTATACTATAAGTGATTTGGCACCAGTGTCACCCATGGATCATTATTGGATCGTCAATAACATCAATCTTTCCACAATGATTCCCGATTAGAAGTTTACTATGGTCATACCTGGGGACATTTGTGAAAATTCCTCAGTTTTTTAGAAAATATGAGAAACAAAATTGATAGAAAAATTTCAATTATTTTTTAACTAATGAAAAAATTTTGTTGCAACAGAACATTAGTTTTTGAACGAATTTTAGATATTTCTTAAAATTATACTTAATGAAATGTCATAAAAAATAATAAACATAATAAATTAAAAGCTATCATCTCTTAGTTGGCCGAATCCTATTCTTAAGCCAAATATTTTGGATTTAGCTTTTTCAGTTCTAACAACTTTCTTCCATTCCTCATTCCTATTTTCCACAGTGCACAAAAAACGAAAAACGTCTAAAATATGTGAAATAACAAGTAAGTAGTACGAAAAAGTACTGGAAGAAAATTATATATCAATATAATATTCAAAATATTTGCCTCTAGAAAAAATTAAAAGTATGTAAGGTGCCGGTCTGAAGAGGTGTATTTGGGCGAATACTTATACTCTACTATAAAACATTATGGAGGATCAATAATGGCTGGAAGTTTTTTTTTCTTGCTGGAGTGGGAGTTCTTATAATAATAGAGGGGAAAATGGATAATAAAAAGAATCCATTTCGGTTGAAGATTATTGTGATGGGGTTCTGTTTTACAGTATAACGATGATCCAAAGCACACAACCAGAGTTATAAAAGGATATTTGGCGAAGGAGGGCAGGAAGTTTTAGAATATGTTTCAAATATGACCATTTATAATTCATCTGATTCCTCGTTTGACTCACTTTCTGATTCATGAAAAATATTTCATTAATATTAAGTTGTCCTGAAAGAAAAAAAAAGTACTCTAAGGGGAAAATTAGGGAAATATGGGGAAATTAGCAACCCAATTCTCTAATTCTATAGATCGAATTCTAAAGCTTGATTTTCAGAAGTTCAATCTAGTTATGGATCTAAAACTCCATAATTTTATCAATCCCAGGAAGAAAAGCAAAGTATATTATCAATTAATAAGGGAAGAAGTTTTGGCCGTTCTAGACTAGGAATAAATTGGAAAAGTGTGGTTTTGCAAGTTGTTATTATCCATTTGGAGTTTTAAACCTGAATAACTTTTGATGCTGCAATCCAATCCGGAAGACCAAAATTATACGCCCGTTGGTAGGGATAATTTTGAGGGTAAAATTCAATACTTATACTGGTAAGTTTTGAACGAACGTTTATTGCTGCATTATATTGATCTAAGTGCTGTATTCAAAGTAAGTAAATATTTTAAAATTAATTGAAGAAGTTATTCCTAATCTAGGTTTATTGCTTCACCTTCACGTTCCAATAATTCCATGGCGTAGCCATTGGGTATAGCTAGACTACAACACCTTAGCTGGACTCATATCAACTCCTTATAATTCAAGGTCAATCAAAGGGAGAATACACAGTAAAGTATATGTAGTACATTTCATTTATTATATTGATATGTATGAGAGGTACCAGCTGGAGTTTTTTAACTTAAAATAATTTCCGTTGTCGGCATACCAATTATACCGCCGGACCTAGGCAAAAACCCCGTCGGCAACAGATCTAAAGTAATGTAAAAAGACATATAGATAACAGAGGGTACCATTAACTG
>NW_027110898.1:578343-603833 GCF_000696795.3 Halyomorpha halys
ATTACATTAATATATGAATAAATTTCAATATAATACCTGTACGGGGAACCCCCAGTCGGGCTTAGAAACCCCGAGCCCCGTACACGGCAATATATGTATGAAGTACTAATTTTATTTTAATGAAGGCTACGAGAAAAGAAAATAGGGTGGTTACAAACAAAGAGCAATCCTCAAAATGCCTTCGGGTAGAAAAAGAAGTATTGTGAATCGTATATATGTATATATTTCGTATTATGCGGGTGAATTAAAAAATTGTGAAATGGTGAAATTGGAGGAGCAGAAATGAGAAAGAAAAATAGGAATGAATTGAAACATTTGTATTTGTTATATAGGGAGATGGTCAGGGTTGCGGTCAAAGGAGAAATAAAAATAGTTTACAACTATTTATTTTCCAACGTTTCGCCCCACTTTGCAGGGCTTCATCAGGGCTGTCCAAATAAATAAGTTGAACAGACAGAAACAGCCATATGTATTTGTTGTACAGACCGAAATTGATTGTAAAAGGAAACTGTAGGGGAAAAAAAATTGTTTATTATACCTTATTATTGTATCTCTTTTTTTTCTGATTATACGATGTATGTGTAATTTATATATGTCCGATTACGGATTGATAAGTATGTTGTGTGAGATAGCAACCTGATGTATTTAGGCAGCATAGATAAATAAAGTATTTCTTTCTCTCTCTTGTATTTGTGAATAAATAAAAACAAAATTGAGGGTAAGAAAAACAAATACTAGGGTGGTTTGCGCCGGTTCTATTTATCACAAATACTGTAAACACCATTTTTGCAGGGTTCGGATAAGAATTGGCTATATTTATAATTGAGCAAAGTGGTGATACTGATCAAAGAATATTTACACCAACTAAGTGATCTAGTGCAGTCTTGACCCTAACAGCAGACCGTGAAATTAAGTATCGGTAAAATGGGGTAGGGGGAGGGGGAAGGAGAGAATACTCGTTGATGAAGATGTCCCTGAGGTTAAGTAAAGAGATATTGGACGTGCTAATCGATTAACTCTTAAACTGAAAAAAAGAAATAGAGCTCGTTAGTCTTCATTACTTTGAACTGACCTCATAAAACATGGTTCCGCAAATCAGGCCCCAAATAAATTGCATACAATTATAAATGAATAACAAAATAATTTAATACCAAACTAAATGTCACTTGGAGACTAAACCCACGATGAACTTTGGAAAAAAAATTCAAATTAAGTTTTGACACTGTAATAACTAGTCGAATAACTTCATTTCCATAACATTTTAATTAGGTAGTCGATTGTTCTCTGGTACACTCGTTTGTCCACTGGTCTCTAATTCTCATTAACATATTTTGGCCAGAGTCAACAAAAAATGACACAAATACGGGCCATCCTTTTATCCTGTTATAAACAAACTGTGTAAATAGAAATTTCTACTTAATAAATGCTAGAGCTTTCCAACATGACGGAACCCCTCCGGTATATCTGAAGATGGACTTTGAATAGTCCTTTCTGGCTAGGAGGGAATGCGATCAAAAGAACTGATTGAATGAACTGACATGAATAGGACTTCTGGCACATAGCAGAGATTTTGCTGACCTATTCCCGGCAACCTTCATAAATTGTTCTATAGACGTAAAAAAAATAAAAAATAAAATAAAATGAATCAATAAAAATTAACAATTGCTTTGGATTTTACCGTTAACATATTTTTTTTAATTTAATTTTTTATTACAATTATTCATTATCAGCTTCTCAGAAAATTATCATTGTACGATAGTAAATGTTTGATAGTTAAACATGTAAACAATGAACCAGCAATGATTCCTGCATCAATAGTAACAACAAAATAAAAAGTAACATGTTATACTTGTGTATTAATTTAGATTTATAATAAAATATAAGGTTATAACGATCACTAATAACTTTATTAGAAGTATAGTTTTCAAGCAATCAAGAATAAATCTTCCAGTTTCAATAAATTGTGAGTAAAATCATAAAGAAAAAAGTGAATGGCCTCCCCCTTTCCCCCAAAAGAAATTTCAAAAACTTGTTAACCCCAGTATTATTCAGAATTATTTATGCTTCAGATTCTCCCAGTAATTGGTTGCCTATAAAATTGTTTAAGAAGCGTTTTAAGGCTGTACAGATATTTGCCTTCAAGTATTAATTAAGAAGAAACTTCAAAAGCATTCTCCTTTTAGGAGAAAGTGTCATTAAAAGCAGTAAACTCGGTGCAATTAAAAGTTTTAAACCGGTCCTACTCAGTTTGATAATGAAGAAGTTAAGTGCTTGTCGTAAACGGAAGCGTAAATTGCTGATTAACAATCATTGAGTTCCGTAAATGTTTACAGTTAGTGTGTTTTTCAATTAGTAAGTTCTGTAGGTAGTTTAGTACGCTTATAAAAATATAGTGATATCTACGTATGAATTTGTTGTATGCACACATATATTTGTTGATATCTCTTGAATAGAAGAGCTAGTTAAAAAAAAATATTTTGAATTCAGGTTATTACTGGCCATGTGCGTGATTTTCATAAAAAAGAAAAACGGGTTACATGTTAAAGTTAGAACTGAATCTATGCGCACAACACTGTGTTAAAAATATGCTAATGTTTTGCTTGGTTAGAAACGGCGTGAACCCCGCTACTCCTGTGATAAGTCACCTAGGAACCAATAAAGAAATTAAGATTTTCTGTTTTATTATAAAATACAATGTCAACATTGAAACAAACTTCTTACAACTATGAAGAACTCAGCTAAAGGCTGAAGTTATAGTACAAGAGCTCAAGGGGGAAAAAAAAGGCAGTTTTTTCACCCCGATTTTTGTTTACTTCGATGAAAACTATGTATCATTATTAGCCAAAATTGAAGAGTCTGCCAAGTATACGTAGGAGAAATAAAAAATGGTGGCTGTTTATAAACAATTCATTTTTCATTCCGAGCTCTATATCTTTAAAACTACCAACAATACTAGAAAACCTAAGAGAATATCATTTAATTTATAGTAAATTTTCTAAAATATGAGCCCTAATAGAACTATTTACGTTCAATAGTATTCAAGATATAGCATTTAAATGAAATATTTCATGAAAAATGTACTGAAGATCAGTGATAAGTAGATTTATTTTAAGAAATATATACCTTAAAAACTATTCTATTAACACTCAAATTAAAGGTAGTTGAATAGACTATAAAATAGTTTATGACGTTTAGGCTCGTAGGAGTTGTAATTTTCATGAGATTTGCCAAAATAAATTGATTTATTGTTGTTGCAACAAATTTTCATGTGCAAAATTTATATTCATATGCGAATATCACAAAAACTACTACCCCTACAGAAATACGTGTCATAAACTAATTTATAGCAAGCTTAATTACTTTCATTGTGAGTTCGGGCAGACATATTTACGTCTAATGGTCCCAGAATTAATTTTTTTTACAAATCAAACAATTTATCCAAACAACTAAAAATTAACATTTTGTGAATTTATTTTGTTAAAAATCATAAAAACTACTACTACGACAAAGATAAACGTTATTAACTATTGTATATTAAATTTAACTAGCTTTAATTTGAGTGCTGGCAGACATGTGTACGTCAAATACTTTCTGATATATATATTTTCATAAATCAAACTTATTATCTGAACAATATTAAATCTATTTTAGCAAATATCATGAAAACTACTACTTCTACGAAGCTAAACGTCATAAACTACTTTATAGTCAAGTAAACTAGCTTTTAATGGTTTTCTGAGATATAGATTTCTCAAAATAAACTCACTAACCACTGATCTTTCAGTAAATTTTTTTTTGTATGAAATGCTATGTCTGGACTACTATAGAACGTATATAGCTGTATCAGGGCTCAAATTTTAGGAAATTTACTGTACTTTAAAAGATGTTCTCTTAGGTTTTCTAGTGTGGTTGGTCTTTTTTTTCTTTCCTTTTCGGCTGCCTAATGACTGTTCTGCCTTTTCTGGTCGTTAAGAATGCATATAAATAAATAAAAGAAGACTATCAAATGGATGTTAGACTGGTAGGCGAAGACTTAATGAAATCAAATCTTGTGTAGATAAGAGGTGGGACCAATAGAATTCATATGATCGGATATCTTAAAATTAGTAGGAGGATCTTTCAGGATACGCTATACATTTTGAGGAAGTGGGGATTTTGCTCAATGATATTTCATATCATAAGAGATATGTTTAGAAGTAGGTGTGGTCCACAAGTTGGGGTTCTGTCGGAACATGGTCGGAACAAATAAAGGTGTATGAAAGATGCCGGCAGCTGGTTGAATGACAGATAGATAAAAATATCTTTTAAACAGTACCTTAATTTTGTTTTTTGGTTAGTACTTCAATTCAAAAATATGTATTGAAGTAACAGTAAAAATATATATGTTGATGGTATTTATAAGTAAACTTTTAAATGTATCTAAGAATAGAATAAATTCAAGAAAAAACCTGTTCGAAATGAAGTATTCATAATTCGTGGATCAATAGCAAAACCCTCATGAAAAGTTTTAATTAAATTTTCACTGCTTTGTTTTATTGCGAATCCACTATTATAAGTATAGACATTTTCTTCGCTTTTATCGCAAAGTATATAACTTACTATAAACACATACCGCTATGGACAATAAACTTATCTAATGTGATACACTCAAAGGCGGCCGGTCAAAATTATCGCTAAGTTGCAATAACAATAAAGGAAAAGTTATATCAATTTCGCCATAAAATGATAACTCTACCGTGAGAGTAGCGATTAGTATCCTATTCAGGGAGAACTACCATAACTTAGTAAGATAAGATATACCGGAACGAAACCTATCGAAAATTTATACAGTTGATTGCATCCTCAAGGAAGATATTGATAATATGGTTTTGACACTACTTAGGGTTTGTGTGCGACATTTTCACATGGGTCAGTTTGTGTACATTATTTCTGTTGAGAAACAGAAACAGAGGGTTTTTTTTCAAACGAAGTATAAACAACAGGACATTTGATAACTTATCTAATAACACAGATAGTATATTTATATATAAATATAAAACACCTGATCCCTTATACATCCCTGGGGACTGCCATTCGCTGAAGTGCTTCTATATACTTTGTCGTTGTGAACGTCGGGTTTAACACCATCTTTAGAGATTATATGTCCCAGGAAGCCGATCTCCTTCTGCCCCAACGACGACTTTTCTTGAGACTATTTGAGTCCGAACTGCCTAATCCTATTAAATACGGTGGCCAGATGTGCTCTGTGTTCCCGCTCCGATTTACTAAAAACCAATAAATCGTCCATGAACACTTGGCACATGGACTCGTCTATACATCTAAGAAACTCGTCCATCAATCTCTGAAAAGTGAAAAGCGCATTCTTCAGTCCAAACGACATTCGCGTAAACTCGTAGTGGCTGCGTTCAAAAGTGAATGCTGTTTTCGATTGGTCTTTTACATAAGTTACCTTTTCCTGCTTTATTTATGTTTCGTGCACCGTCTTCCAAGGGGCACTGTTGCCCCTAACACCTCCCCTTCTATAAAGAAAATATCCTTGCATTCTTGCATGATACACTGTCTCGCTTCGCTAGTGATTGCCCCCACCCGAACACTACCATTTTTTCTAATACCTGACACGTAAATGTGTATCTTCCTATTTTGATATCCCATTGACCTGCAGTATTCTTGACTCTCGCGCCTACTCAACCCAACAAATCACACCCTATGATTGCCTTATATTCCTGAGGTTTATTTTTCTTTTACCACATGTACTCTAATGGAATCTACTTCCCATCGACTCAACCCCATAAATGCCTCCCATTCGACGCTACAAGACCCACCCAGGGTGATTATTTTAAAACTACATACCTCCACCTGGGGTGTCTCTTCTCCGCCACTCAGCCTCTCCAACGCTCCACTGCACAAGATGGTATTTAAACTCCCGGTTTCGATAACTGAATTCCTTCCACGCAGATGATATGCAGACCGCCCCCCTCTCCTTTAACACTCCAACTCACCAATATGCGGCCGCCTTTCCACTGGTACGCTCCTCAGATTTCTCCCTCTATTTTTCCTTCATCATCCATTAGCCTCCCTCCTCTTCGTACCTTTTCAAATATTTTATCACCTTCCTCCAACTCTGTCTCCGAAGCCTCGCACGTTTCGGCCGATTCTGTCTCCGATCCGTATGATCTCCTTGGGATTCCTCTTCTTCCCACTCTCTTGGCGTTCACCTCCATTGGTTCGCCCTGGTTCGTATTTCTCCGCCTCAATACATACGGGCAAAGCCTCACCATATGTCCTACATTCCCGCATTCGTAACATATCGTGCGCGGGCATTGTGCCACCAGATGTCCGGTTCTAGTACAACAATGACATATTCGGTCTTCTTTCCTTCCTCCATTCTTCGGCTTACTGCCTTGGCTTAGTCTTATTACTCCGATCCCACTTCTTTCCCTCCAGCTATCTCTGAACTCTCTCCTTCCCGCAAGATTAGTGCAGCTTTCGGTCTACTGTATGAGACCCTTGTCCAGCCGGCCTCTTCGACTTCTATTCTATTCTGTCTCCTCTTCACTCGTGCTGGCGTCCATCATATCCTGCGCACAGTCTCCGTACAAACCTTCTCGTTTACCTGTCTCCCTGATGAGCTGTAGTTTTAGAATGGTTGACAGGAATGCCCTAATTGCTTGCATCTCTGCTATGCTTCTCGTTTCTCCGTAATTTGATTAAGGAACATCCTAAAATGTCTTCTTCGGGTGTCCATTTGCCACCGCCAAATGCCTTTTTCAATCTGTCCTTCACCAGATTCCACGGCGTTTCATCATCTGATACAGCCTTCCTCATACCGCTGCTCTCAAAATATTATTTTTTTGCATTAAATATTAGCCGAAGACAAAAGGGAAGAAGAAGAAAAAAAAAATGAGAGAGAAAAGTACTTAAAAAGGAGACTAGAGAAAAAAAAAAGGAGAGGAAGAAAAAAAAAACAGTTCCAGTATTGCGTTTGTTTTACAAAATCTGAAAATCTCGGTTTTCTGCACCAGTTATGAAGATTCGGAAATAAAACTTCAAAAAAAGGGAAAATGGGACACGAAACGAAACGCATAAGTCCAACTAACATACTAATTTATTTTGTTCCTTAATCCTCTATATATACATTCTGGCTTGTTGACATAGAAAGTTTAAGTATTAAGATTCATAATATATATATATTCTAATTATAACTTGTATATATATAAATTTTAAATATAGAAAAAACACTTTAATATAATTTAAATAAATACTATAAATTTTAATACCAACTTCCAAATATAATGGCTAAACTCTAAGTAAAAGTGTATAGAGTGGATCGATGTCTCTGACTGCGATAACTGTTTTTTCTCTGTCAGCGATCATTTATCAAATCTTTTTCGTAAACCTCTGCCAGAGAAAGAAATAAGATCAGACGTTAAATGGAGTTAGCCTGATACAGTTTAGATTTTTGACCACGGATTGCATAAAACCTGCTTTGCTTTACATCGTTAAGAAACATAAATTACAAAAATGTTTAAAGCCACGATTCCCTTTGACCTCTTTTTTTTTTTTTTTATAGTCAATATTTTAAACGTCATGAGATTAATATATTCCATTTATTCCCATATCGTACCTCTCGACAGTAGTGAAATAAAGCCAGACTCCTGACTTAATTTATTGCTCCTTTCCTCAAGGGTCTCACATTTAGTATCGATACTAACTCCGAGTACCGACGTCCGGAATCGATATGACGCCTTCTGTTTTATTGTTCAAGTGTCTTCGGCGCCAAGTGCTAGGGGATGGAGTGTTGCACTATGGGGTTTCATTTGACTCGTTATCTATATCCTAATTTGTTTTTTCATATAAATGTTTTGTAATTTTTTAGACTATATGAATTGAGTTTGTTTTAAAATATTCAATTTTAATTAATTTTGGAAATTGTGTTAAGATCTTAAAATTGTTTGTACATTGTGTTGATTTAAAATTTTAGGGCTACAATAGTTACTTAAATTCATTACAAACATTGAATACCAAAATTCTACTAGGCGTTATTAATTTTGCAGTGATTCACATCGGAAATCTGGTGTAGAGTGAATTGGGGTAATTGCAACCAAATGCGATAACTGTTTTTCACCCCTTGATAGCAGGATAGTAATTGCAGTTATACTTAAGTTTAAATTAAGCGGAAATTTATTTAAGGATTTCAAGTTAAATTTTCTAATTTTGTGATTTTCGCTCGGATACTCCCTTTCTTAGAACCGTTGTGGCATATTATATCCCCAAATATTTAAATTTTCTGGTAACTTTTATTTTTTCATATTTAGTGTTTACTGCTTCTTTTTTGAAATTTATTTCAGTAGTCATGAGCTCTGTTTTTTTCGTATGCTATTTGTAGGCCTACTATTTTTACTATAAATAAAAGTTAATTTTAAGATTCGTCCACATGATCCATCCAAAAATGCAGAAGGTCTAAGTACCACAAACTAGTTTTTTTATACTTTATCCGCATATGCCCCAAATTTAAGAGAATCGTTAACCTGAGTTCTGCATACGTCAGATATTTTTTTATTCCTATTGGAGTATTCTTAGTATTTAATGAGCCACAAACACAGAAAACTCTAATAAAATATTAACTCACGAAGACTTCACTTGAAAACTGCCACGAATAACTTAACTGATTAATTAAAACAGACCTTTACTATGGACAACCAATCCAAACTAAAATTGTTGCGACAGATGGCTGTTACTGTTTATACGATCTAATCTGTCGTAACAAGTCGCAGATATTGAAGCCGGCTGGCATCAACTACCCAATTCTATCCCACCTCCAATGGAGTGATACAATGTCCTGTTCACATGCAAAAATAAATCGTAACAATTCGCGTGTAAATGCATCTCATTTATGTACCTATCTGAAATGAAAATTAAAAACTTTTTTTTTATTTATTGATATTTACAACTGTATAAAAAATACAACAAGTAAATTTGATCATAATGACTTAATTATAATGATATAATACAGCATATAGAGAAACTACCCAGTAGTAGAACTCTAAAGACATTTCACAATATAAGGTCACAGGCCATCTTCTTTTCAGGCGCCTCGTAGGATTCCCAGGAATGGAAGAGGAAGCAAGGTTAGAAACTAGTGGGTTTGGGTGGTTAGGGAGTTTGTAATGGAAGGAATGATATCGGGTTCGGGCTAGATCGGTTACATAAGGAACATTTAGATCTTTATGGATGGTTTTATTAGTAACAAAATAAGGAGCATTGAGAATTTTACAAAGGATTTTGGATTGTAAAGATTGGATACGAGAGGATTGGAATTCGAAGATTTAGTGGAGCCCCAAAGCTCATCTCCGTATGTCCAGATGGGCCTTATTATTGTCATGTAGATCAGTCTTTTGTAATGAGTTGGAAGTTTAGACCGTTTGTCTAGTAAGTGCTGTAATAGTCGGAATCTGCATGCAGTTTCCTGTCTTTTCAGCCTTGTGTGAGGATTCCAGGTTAGTAGTTTGTCAAGGTGTCTATATAACGTGTTGATATAACTAAAAATAACGAATCTGTTCTACAGGGGTAAGAGCCACATTATTAAAGTATACTGTAGAGCAATCGGCAGGTTTACGACGAAGAGTAAATGTGATTTGATGGGATTTATTTTTATCCTCCAATTTCGACACCATTCTTCGAGGATTGTGATTTGCGACTGTAGAGTTTGGGATGCAATCGAAGGGTACTACTCTTAATATTTTAGTGGTTATGATCTTTAGGTTATTTATGAATGACAGATTAAATAATCCCGCCCATGATTAATATTCGTTAAAATTATTTGTTAGTAATTCATGTTTCTTTAATTTACTTTTCATTTTTTTTTTAATATTTTAGAAACACTTTTTGATATTCTAGTATATATGTGACGCTTGTTGCAAGTTACGTTTTCACATTATAGAAACAACAACACTGAATATCTATTTATTTATAGCGATATTATCAAAACTCATATGGAATTTGAACCAACCCGTTGAGATGTGGGAAGAACGTCCCATTCCGATATCTCTTTTACTGAAAAACAAGTGGGCTGGAGTATTGCCATTTCCAAGAATCTGAATTATTTTACATCTTACATCCCACGAAATCGAATGTACTTGTTATGCATTTGATCATGGTTTCGGATTTAGAAAAAGAAAATGGACTATACCATGGGCTTAATATATTTATATAAACTTCCGTGTCTATAACCTGTGCTAAAAAACGTTTTTGATTGGTCACAATAAAATTTCTTATAACATTTAGTGGTGTTATGTCTAATTCAACAATTTAAAAAAAATTACGTTGATTTCTGAACACTGGTTTATTATGAATATAATTATTTGAATACCTTACATCTGCTTCATATACGGTTTATAATTTTAATTGAAATTAACATTCTAAAACTATTCCTCACTTACATAACGCCGTACTCCGTTCCTCATATTTTCCTGACCCCTGGAAATTATCTATAGTTAAAATGATAATTTTAAACCCCAAACCCCAAAAGCCTCCAGAATACCCATTATCCTATCTATTACTGATCATGGACAAAATCCTTGAAAAACTCATTTTGAAACGCATATACCCCATCCTGGAATCCAATCATATAATCCTTGATCACCAGTTTGGATTCCGAACATCCCACTCTACTATCCAGCAGTGTCATCGTGTGGTGGACGTAGTCTCGTCTTCTTTGGAGGTCGAAATGTACTACGTGGGAGTCTTTTTCGATGTAGAACAGACTTTTGATCGAGTCTGGCACCCAGGACTGCTTTACAAACTCCGTCAATTCCTACCTCCTACATACTTTCTCATCATTCGTTCCTTTCTCATTGATAGATTATTCCAAGTAAACCACAATGGTTCCTATTCATCCCTCTATTCTCAGTCCACTGGTGTTCCTCAAGGTAGTATCCTTGGTCCCATCCTCTACGCAGTATATAAAGCTGACTCGCAGTTAATAATAGCCCATTAATTGTATCCCAAAATCTCCAATCCCATATCATAGCCCTCGAAGAATGGTGTCGTAATTGGAGGATTAGGATAAATTCCACCAACTCCCATCAAATCACCTTTACCCTTCGTCGTAAACCTTCTGACTGCCCTCTAGTTTCATTTAATGAAGTTACTCTTACCCCTGTTGAACAAATCCGCTACCTTGGATTACATTTGGACAAACGATTAATCTGGAATCCGCACACAAGACTGAAAAAACAGGAAACTGCACTTCGATTTCGACTATTACAGCGGTCTAAACTTCCAACACATTATAAAAGACTGATCTTCATGGATGTAAAAGGCCAATCTAGACGTATGGAGTTGAGCTATGGGGCTCCAATAAACCTTCGAATTGCTCTTGTATTCAATCCTTACAATCCAAAATCCTTCGTAAAATCCCCAATGCTTCTTACTGTGTCACAAATAAAATCATACATAAAGACCTTAATGTTCCCTATGTAACCGATCTAGCCGAACCCACCCGCATTTGACGCAATGTGCAAAACCCTCTTACTGCTAAAAATTTGAATTTTAGTCTCAATTAAAAACGCATTATAATTATACGTAAACTGGAGTTTGCTTAGTAAATGTGCTATAACTGATATGTTGTTACTGCACTTTTACTTAACAGTAAGAAGTTACTTCATTTCTAATATGTATAACAGTTGCTATGACTAAATATGGGAGCGCGGTGGCACCGTGTTAATGCACGATGCTTACTCCAAAGACCCGGGTTCGAATCCGGCTGGACAGAAAATTGTTTTCTGTTGCACTGTAGCCGTGAGTCATCCCTGTGGATTCTGGAGCTCTCCAATGTGTTGTGGTGGTACAGATTTAATTTTTTTTTAATTTAATAACTAAATATACTTCATTTTTTGGAGATTAAATTTAGGAAAGAATTTGTATTTACTTTATTTTTAAAATTAAAAAAAAAAATATTATAAGAATGATAAAAAAACAAAACGAAAATGACTTTTTTAAGTACGGAAATAGATCCAAAATTATTCCTTGATTTATAAAATATTGTAAAAGTTTCGATTTTCTGGATCTTTTCTTTTTTTTTTTTTTTCTACATGAACACGAAGATTCGGATGTGAGGAAACACGGAAATATAATTATTTCCAATTCCGTTGTGCAGTCCTTATTGTTAAAAATAATAAACAATGTATAATTACAAAATATAAAGGATTTTTATTTTAAGTAAGGAGATATAAAAAAAAATAGATACATTTTAATTTCGAACGTCATATCTTTCCCGATTGCATGACGGTTTCTTTATCTTCTGTTAAATTGTTCTTTAAAATGTAAAGTTTATATTCGTCATTGTCACTTCGAGAAACCCTAAAATACGAATTTTTGTAGCAGCTTTTTTAAAGACTTTTTTTTAACCACAAATAGTGTTTACTTAAATGTTTAATGTTAACTAATCTACACGAAACATGAGAATATATATTATGGGTAAGTATATTAGTAAGTTAGAAAGCCCGAGATTCTTATTGTTTTGAGTATTTTTTAATGTTCTGACTATAGGTGTTATTCGTCAGATAAAGCAAAATATTATGAATAACGATTACTTTCTGTTTTTTAATTGCTGCCATCCCTTATGTTCCACATCTGATTTTGTTCTTCTCCGAGTTATTCAGTCGGATTGTTCTTTTAGACTCGTGTTTGACCCGAACTGACTTTGGCATTTTAGAAAGGTGGGGATGTCAACACTGAAAGGAACCGAACCATGATTACCCCTCGGGAGGAAGGAAACCTGTAATTGTCTCTGAATGTGATGGCAACAACTGGGGGTCTGCTTGTTATTCCAGGCACGCAGGGCAATTTCGGGAGGGCGATTAGGGTTCTTGAACGCGGATCGCTAAGTCCAATTGGCTAATCCTCTGTGTTATAAACACCCACCCCGATGTTGGTATTTCGTTTGGAGCGGTAAAGTCTTTTGTATATTGTAACTACTTATTTTATTAATCTGTTGTTTTAATGATAGAAATATGGAGGATATAATCATTCGAAAAATAAAATATAAAATTATTCCAGAAAATAAATTTATCTTTTCCTATAGAGTCTTTAGGGGGTAGGTTTCCGGCCTGGGGTGTTGACTTTTTTCATTGAGTGGTGGTTCCTCATAATGAAAAACTTTGACCCCTAACCATGGTTAGGCAGTATAGGACTCCAATGGGAGTCTTGGCCAAAAAAAATATATATTTTATCCATATGAGATTCTCCTTTTTCTGAAGTAGATATATTTTTAAATATCTCATTTGCAAAATTTCATTTAGATTTATTTGGAGTTTTATTCTAGCCCAATGTTTAAAAACGTTTGTACTGATTTTCCAAATTGTCCACTATACTGAGTCCCAACGCATTTGCAAAAGGCCAAAACCAGAGACAAAATGCGTTTGACATATTTATTAATATGGACTTATATCGTATACTTTTCATCCATACTTATTTTTTTAATGTGCTTATTTTAAAAAATTAGGAAAAAAAGAACCAAATGACGATTTAAAAAAACATACAGACTATGGGAAAACATCCGTCTGTCGAACTCTGTGTGGAATTTTTAATTAAAAATATATAAATAATAAAACTCTATAAAAAATTAAAATAACTACAGTATTTCTATTAAAGCAACAAGGCAATTGTAACAAGTCTGTTTTGGCTTTACTCCGTCAAATACTAACCAACTGAGCTCTTCCCTGCGTAACCTGATGTACATAATTGCTAAGAGTTTTCTAAATATAGCCTTTTTACATAGTGAATAATTTTTCCGAAGAGCAGGCATGCTCCCAAGAATCGAAAGGTATATCCTTTTTCATAGGATTTATTGTTGTGATATTGTCATGTGTACATATTGTCCCATATTGTCATGTGTACACGGTTTCACGTTCTACTACGGAAGTTCGCCCGGACATAAGCCTGCGTACAACGAAAAACTGAATCGGAGACATTTTTGAGGATTACTGTGTTTTTCCGATTCTTTGATGCTGTCTGACTGCGGCCAATCTTACGCGCAGACCGGCAACATTTGAAGGATAGAGATCAACTTCATAACTAGAGAGCCACGTACCAATAAACTTAATTTTTTTTACCACCTCTTTTGCTTTGATTTGAGGTAAGCGGAAACCCGGAATCTTTAGAACTTTTAAAGTGTGTTTGGGCCGTCCGTAACTCAGATGATTAGGCGCAGGTATATCAGTCTTTGATCTGCGGTCAGCCCCGGTTCCGATCCAGCCTTTCTTTTTTCTTCGAGCAAAAATGAAGACAGTCCTACAAAATAAAGACCCCCCCCCCCCACCATGGTTAGAATAGGTTGGTCACCTTTAGATAACTATGCAAACATCACCTTTGCTGTGGGTTGTCTTATATTAATAAAGAAAAGTCTTTTCATCCATTTTTACTGAAGTAAACAAAAATAATAAAAAAAAAAAAATTAACTCAAAAATAACATTTCTCAGCAATATTCGATAGTTATAACCGTTATTTTAAAGTCTTGAAACTCTTTCTCCTATTGCAAACTTATGTACTTGCCTAAGTTTGAATTCATACCTAAGAACAAAACCCGTGTGGCAAGTACGCGAAAACCAAATCACGATGGGAGCATATTTCTGAGAAGACATAAAGAGAAGCAGCAGAGCCGTTGAAAGCTCGGAAATAAAGTTGGCTACCACTTGTTACTGGCAGTTCCTTTCCCCTAAATCCCCAGCCATATCCTCGGTTTGTATCTCTCTTGTTCCTAAAACTCCCGCTTTACTTCTGCTTGTTTAGACTTACTTTTAGCACTATTTTGAAATGTTTCCCGAGATGTGATTTTCATAAGAGTAGTAGTGATATAATAAAATATTTATAGTCCATATATGTTCTGATTATAATGAACCGTATGACAGTTAGTGATATTGGTGTAAAGAAATTTGTCACAGTAAGCAATAATGATCAATAATATATGTGTGCAAGAAGATAATGTTTTGTATGTTGCTTCGATTACATTTAATTTCAATTCATATGGTATCAATTACGAGAAAATATTTGTTTCGATTGTAATTAAAATTGATATTATATGAATTGATTAGAAGCCAAGAGGTACAAAGCATTATTATGCAAGAAGTTTTATTACAATCTACCTTTGCCTGAACCAAATTTAGGCTTTAGTATTGACGAAATTGGTTCAGACAAAGAAAAAAGATATACGCAAAGTAATCATTTGTAGCTTTGACTTCTCACCTTCTAATATATTCAAACAAAATAATGACTGCCATAAAAATAAAGTAGAGATGAATCTATTTGTTTGATCGTGACGTCCCTACATAATTATTATAGCTCAGTGGATAAGGCAGTAGACTGAAATAGTTAGGGTGGATTAGAGAGCGGATGTGTCAAACAACTTGTTTATTTTGTTACTGGTACGGGTAAACGTGGGAGGACGAGAGGACCAATTGGACCTTTTTGTCTACCCAGAGAAAATGTACACCTATTTTCCTTTCCTGTTGAACCTTCTAGTATTCTTGTTGCAATTCGAGAGCTGCGAAAATTCAATGTATGACGCCTTATGTTCTATGATTCTATCAGAGTCACAAATGCTGCACGTTAGTGATGGACATTAGTCCGAATTTGTTATTTAGTGAGTGTGCAGTCTCTAATGTTTTCCACCGGAGTTGCATCTTTCTTCATCAACTACTCCACAAATCCCTAAGTGCCTTTTAGATCTGTAGTGGACTCTTAAAGCCGGAAGACCAATCGGCGCTAATTTCTATTTAAGTTTAGCAGACTGAAGTTCTTGAAGGAGAGGGTTTATTGACAGACTGCCGTGTTTGCCAATGCATTGCCTCCCCCACCCCTCGCCTTTGTAATTCCTTGCTAAGTGCTGAATCCAGGATCATAATGAATTTTTATAGTTCACGTTATTTAATTTTTTTTAAGACAGTTAAAGTGTTTATTTTTATACGCCTTACCTATAATGATTTATTAGTTTCAAGCATGTCCACAATACCGAACAATGTGGAATATCGTCTAAAAAGAAATCTCTAATTTTCAAATTTAGAAATGACTTAATGAAATAGCTCATCGTGATTTAAACAGTGGTATCTCGTAAATACAAAGAAATTCTTGTACCATTTAACGACAAAAAACAATGCAACATTTTAGAGACAACTCTAAACAATTATCAACGTCAGAAAAAATTACATAGATATTCTAAATGTGTGAAAAGTTTCTAAAATAAGGCAAGGATTTTTTTAATTATATACTATTCGCATTGTTAATTAATCGAACTTACTTTGTTCAAAATTCTTTCCTAGTTAAAGTAAATATTTTAAACGCAGGTAAACTTGAAATTTTCTATTGCATTTAACTATGAAATTTTCTAATAATTAGATAAAACACTTAGATATGCCTTTGTATATGCTTATTATTAGTTATTAGTATTGTATAATACTATTTATTATTATGTTTCGAGTCTACACGCACTAATCTGTTCATGTCATTCTCGATAGAAAGATTAAATGCTACAAACAAATTGACAGCCATTTCTGATCACAAATTTGATTAACTCAGATATTATCTGACAAGCAGCCTGTTATAATGACATCTCAAACATTAGGAGTGGAGCCAAATCGTCTGTTGGCATAGAGTCTCACCTCATGCATTGGTATTATTTAAGATGCATGCGTCATCCGTTAAATCCGTATCGGCTAATATGACAATGTTATATTAAATTTATTCCAAAAAGAATTATTTTATCATGGAATTTAAATTTCAATCACATTTGTGTTTTCATTCAGTAACCGAAAATAATAAACTGTAGTGTTGTTTCGAAGATCATCAAAGGAGTGTGGTGAGAATTTTGTTATTTTCATATAAATACTGACTGAACTGTCATTCATGGTAATAATCACAACAAAATTGTAAAAATGTTGACTGTGCTAGTCAATTTTTATTAAATTATTAATAAGATTCAGTCGTAACTTACAGATACAAAGGGAAATTAATATACATTTAATAATCGCGTTAAACAAGATGATTTAATTGATGAATTTCAATTGCAGGTAGTTTATCGGTAGTTTCAAATGCCTATTAATTACAAAATCTTAAAGATTTTATTTTTTTACTATAGTAACATAGGTTGAAGTTTAAATCCAAGATATTTTTATTTATCTTTTTTTTACAAGAGATTAAAAATTAATTTAGATAATACAAGTATAGCAAATATAATAATGAATTGTCGAATTTATTGTTAATATCAAAGGTGTCAACCAGTAATAGATAATTAGTATTAAACCTAACTGATGCAAATTTAGGTGATAGTGGTACGTATACTCAAAATATACAAATGTTCAACGAAATGTCAAGATTAAAAAAATATTATAAATAAACAAACAATATTAATAATTAAACAATATTCGCTATTATGATATTTTCACGTGGAGGTCCTCATTGCTTCAATACCAACTCTGAATTGTCCTTGCATGAAAACCCTCTTTAATATTTTAAGTATTGCAAATCGAAAAAAAAAAAAAAAACCTTTTAAATTATAATATTAACTTATTTTCAGGCATAATAAATTTATTGAGTTATCAAATGACCTCAAGAGATTTTTATATGATTTGTAAGCAGTGAAATTTAACTTAACAATATTTAAATTTTTAACTGGATTTTTATTATTATTTTCGATTGCGTCTATTAAATTGAAGAAATTTAAGGTTGAAATTGCCATCAGCCATTTATTATCTATTACTGAGTGATGCTCTGGGTATTAATAATAAATTAATTATTATATTTACTAAACATGAATCCTGTAAATTAATCTCCTAGAAGTCCCTAGCATACAAAAAAAATATCTTGGATTTAATCTTAATTTATTCCTTTTCTACTACAAAAAAAGAAATTATCCTGATTTTGTAATTAATACATGATTGAAACTATCAGGAAACCTCCTGCAACTAAAATAAACAATATAATCATTCTATTTATCTTGAGTAAAAACGATTATGATAGTTTTACATTGGATTTCCTCGTGGAGACCGACCTTTCTTCACAATGTAATGAAAGAAATGAACTTTCATTTTTGAAAATACTTGTTAATAAAAACATTTCCCTATATTCAATAATACTTAACCCATAACATAAAAAGCAAAAATATTAAATTAATATTAGGAAAATATAAAAATAGTTACTACAACCATGACTATGTTGTCCCGCGGGTTTCGGCCACATGTTCAGCGGATATTGTTCCAAGGACAAAAGAATCTTTAATGAGCTGAGCTATTTTTAAACTGAAATACGTTAGCTACTCGTAGACATGTGTCGATAACATATCAGAAGTTTTACCATTTTCTGCATTATTTCATCGTTAAAAAAAAAAAAAAAACTTAGTATCCCAATATCTATTATTTTTTATATTTCTTCATCTATTGAATGTTATGAATATATTCCCGTTAGTTACTCGAAGAAAGTAAACAAATTAATAACTGGAACACGAAGACTCTCAAAACTGCCGGCAATTAACTCTCTAGTCAACGTTTCGACAATTCATAAATGACAAGGACAGGAAAAAAAAAAATAAATAACCTTACGAGACTTTAATAAGAAAACAACTTTAGGTTATTTGGATTCAGAACGTGTGTTTCCGTCGAAAACTGGAATTCGAATTTTTTCATGATCGCAATACAGTATTACATAATCAGTAAGTAAAATTAAAAAACAAAATTAGAAACTCTTAGATAATATTTTTACTCTTTGGAATGAACAACCCAATAAAAAAGACGAAATTTAAATACATACATATTAAATAGGTTTTTAAGTAAATACTTAAATGATGTGCATCTGGTACTCGACACACCAATCGGGTAAAAATAGATTTACTTTAAAATTTAAGATGATATATGTTTGTACACATACTTGTTATAAGTCAAATTTTATACAGGTAAATTATTAGTAGTAATTTAGGATTTAACAAATATAAAAATTAAAAATATATGAGGGCGGTATTGAAAATAAATTCATACTATGCCTACGTACCCTCCAGAGTGCGATGGCCTTTTTACCATCGTCTTTTACAAACAGTTTTATATTAATGATTTATTATATTGATTGTTTGAGAGTGGGATATTTTATTATGAACACAAACACAATCGATTCAACTTTTGCTCAAAACATTTATTTCACAACGCCTCCTGTGGTTCCTTCCCAAGATTTTCAAGTGTATATGAAACATACTACATATTTACCTATTGTATTATTTTGTACCGTTGTTTATTACAATAAATAAATAATTTAAAAAAAAACTTAATCTTAACATTAACACGATTAAATATAGACAATATTTGTGTGAAAATGTTTTAAGTTTAAATTATAAAATTTTTATATGACCTGGACAAAGAGCCTGCAAGAAACATTTTAAAGGATATATGACATTGCTTAAGGTTGTCTCCAGAGAATGACCGGTGGGCCGGAACGTATGATTTTTTTAAATAAACGTGGAGAGTAAAAGTTGAATCGATTGTGTTTATGTAAATAATGAAACAGTTTTACTTTAGAATCTATTGAAGTGAATCAAGTTGAAATTCCTTCTTGTTAAACTTGCAATTTTAGTGGACTCATCAGAGTGTAGGCCAAGATGGTTGGAGTCATTACTAGTTATCCTCATATTGTTGTTACTCTCAAATATAATTATAATTGTATAAATATTCCCAGTTTTAACGGCTTTATCCGTCCTCTACGTATTGATGAAGGAGCAAACCATACTATGAGAACGTACTCTCCAGCTGGCTACAAGGAAGCTGCCAATTGGCCCAGCCTTCCGCCTCTGTTCGACCCCTCTCTTAATTCCTACGTTCAGCTCGTTCTCTTTTCAGTTTGCTCCATGATAGAGCCGATAAACATGGTTGACCACAGACTCGTTGGAAAATATGGTCCTCACCGCTCGGAGAGATTTAAGGAATTTTCTCGGTTTAGTGTACTTTAGAATTTTATCTATTAGAGCGCATGAGGGGGTGTAGTAATTCCAAGGATTTGAGAGATTCAGGGTCTGTAGAAAACTCATCTCTCAGAAAATTCCATCTCATAATGAAAAATGCCATTTACTAAGCCACTTTAATTACTTGAAGTTTCCAAGTTTCATTTTATAACTGAATAAATATTTCAAAGCTGCAAAATATAATATGTTCTTAATTGTATTAACTAATTTAAATTAATTTAAGTGTTTTACGGAAAAGTAATAAGTAAATGTACGTTTTATTGGTAAAGCACAAATTTTCTTCAGCAGAGGAATAATTGTTATTTACTGAACGAAAGTTTATATGAACTTTAATTAAAATGGTAGAAGGTAGAATGTTATTCTGAATGACTTCGCGAATGAATAATTCGATATTGATTTGATTAATTAGTTTTTTATGACAAGCCAAACATATATAATTATTTCAAGCTTTTAGTCGTTTTTTTAAACTCTAGTTTTATGTTTAAATAAAATAAAGTTTATCCAATTTTAATCTCAAAACAATCTATATTTCTTTAAAACTCCGATGTTTTGGCTAATTCGGCCAGCCTCAAGGACAATCTATCACAAAAAGCTTATATTATAGGTATAGTTATTTACATAGTTACACATAAATTACACATATACGTCGGACTTATAAAGAAATACAAATGGTTTTGAGACTAAAATTAGATAAAATTAATTTTATTTAAACAATAATAAGCCTCAAGAAAGCTTAAAGACTATATACTAGTTTCATGATTATTCGAAAAGAAAAAACTGAAACCAACCAGGAATTGAATTGCTTATAAAATGAGATAAAATAATTATAAATTTATTCTGGATAAATGCTCATAGCAAGAAAGCTTGCTTAAAAATACACTTAATATTACTTGAGTCTTCCTTTCAACTTTTGTGATTTATTTCTATTCTTAAATCTCATATAAATAATTTGTAACTGTTTATTTGATTTTTCCTATAAAATATTCATTTTCCCTTGTTATTTAAATAAAATATTCGGAAATTATCATATGCACTTATAAAAAATTAGTTGTTATTGGGCCTCAACGACTTGATAGTTTTCTTCGTCATTGAGGAAAAATTAGTAAAAGCAATGGACGTGTTGTGCTTGGTGTCTTTAGAAAATCCTCTCTGTTTTTGTAGAAGCTTATATTGTACTACTCCATATAAAATCTTTTAATAATAATTTATTCATTGCTATTTACAATAGTATACAATTATATACAACTAGTAAATTTGCTATTAGATATAAAATGACATAGTACAAACATGTGGAGAATATACCAATAGATAGAACTCCAACCATATAAAATCTTAAATTATTAATTATGTGTTTTTTTATAAATTTGATTTGAATAAAAAAAAATCGGAAAATTGCACTATTCTGTATTTACCTACCTTTTTACCTTACGACCTCCTAGCTGATTTGATCGATAAATTAAAACGAATCTAGAATTTACTGGGGGAAGTATGATTACTTCAAGAAAGTTGCTTCTTGAAACTAATGTTGACAGAAACTTATAGTTGTAGTTTTCATATGCAAAGTTCATATTTGTGTACAAATACCATAAAAACTGCTGCCTCTACGAAGATAAACGTTAATAACTACTTTGTAGTACACTTATTTAACTTTGAGTGGTGGCACACATCTGTACGTCTAATGGTTCCAGTTGTTTTTAATAAACCGAAAGTTTTTTACGAACAACTATAAATCAAAATCCTGTGAATTTATTTAGGCTAATATTACGGAAAATAATATTAAATTGAATTAATATTAACTATTTTAGTTGTGTTCCACAACATTCCACTTGCATTTTGAAAAGATACACTCAGTATATTTATCTTATCTAACTGTTGTTAGGGGCTACTCCTTTATGTACGACGTTCTGTGTCCCCCTCTCTTGTAACATTGTTATCATGTTACGCTAACCTTCGTCCCTTCCCCCAATATTTCCTAAGTGCTGGGTGCCTATGAATAGCAGGAAATGGAGGCTTAAATTTACCTTCCTCGGGTAATATTACCCGGAACATAAATATTCTCTTTAAGTAAAAATGATCTGAACCACTGTAAATATGTCAATAGTCAACCTATAAAAGTTATAAGTGCAAATTGTATTGTTAATAAAAATATTCAATTTAAAAAAAAAAAAATGACCGCAACCTGTGATTCATTACTTACAATCTCTATATTTCTTTATTGTTTATTTTTTATTCTTACCATAGTACAACAGCCGGGAAGAAAATATTTTTGATTACTCTAATTAAAACACTGTATAACTACTAGTCAAAATTGAGGAGTCTGCCAAGTATAGGTAGGGAGAATAAAAAATGGCGGATGTTTCAAAACCTTATTTTTTCATTCGTAGCTATATGTCTAAAACACTAACGACAACACTAGAAAATCTAATAGAACATTATTTAAAGAAGAGTAAATTTGCTGAAATATTAGCCCTAAACGAGCTATTTACGTCCAATAGTTCTCGAGATATAGCTTTTTAAATAGCAAAATTTCTTAAAAATCTACTGAAAGATTAGTAGTTAGTTAATTTATTTTGAGAATTCTATATCTCAGGAACTATGTGACGTGCAGATGTCTATTAGCACTAAAATTAAAGCTAGTTTAATGAGCTATAAAGTAGTTTATGAGCTTTACCTTCGTAGGAATAGTAGTTTTCATGATATTTGCTAAAATAAATTGGTTTATAGTTGTTCGGACAATAAGTTTGATTTATAAAAACTTCATTTCAGAAACCAATGGACGTACAGATGTCTGCCAGCGCTCAAATTAAAGCTAGTTCAATTTACTACAAAATAGTTAATTAAGTTTATCTTTATAGGAGTAGTAGTATTTATGATATTTGACAAAATAAACTCACAAAATGTTAATTTCTAGTTGTTCGTATAAAATGTTAGATTTTTGAAAAAAATATATCTCTAGATCCATAAGACGCACATATGACAAATAAAGGAAATTTAACTTACTATAACGTACTCTATGACACTTATCTTCGTAGAGGTAGTAGTTTTTATGATATTCACATATTAATATGAATCTGGCAAATAAAAATTTGTCCGAACAACTATAAATAAATTTATTTTAGCAAATTTCATGTAAACTATTACTCCTACGAAGATAAACATCATAAACTACTTTTTAGCTCATTAAACTAGCTTTAATTTGATTGCTAATAGAGATCTGTACGACAAATGGTTTTTGAGATATAAATTTTTCAAAATAAATTCACTAACTATTGATCTTTCAGTATGTCCCATTCAACATTTTTATGAAATGTTGCTTTTTGAAAAGCTATATCTCGAAAACTATTAAACGTAAATAACTCTATCAGGGCTCATATTTTAGCATATTTACTTTTCTTTAAATGGCGTTCTCTTAGGTTTTCTTGTGTTCCTACTTTTTAAGATATAGACATCCGAATGAAAAAGTTGAGTTTTTTTATCGCTTTGAAACAGCAGCCATTTTTTATTCCCTCTACCTATACTTGGCAGACTCATCAGTTTTGACTATTAATTATTCATAGTTTTCATTAGAGTAATCAGAAATTGGGGTTAGATAACTGCCTTTTTTCTCCTCTTGGGCTCTTATACTATCACATTTTAGCATTACTTAGAGCAGGATCTTTATTTATTTTTATTATCTAATATTACATTTTGTCTTAAATTTGGACATTGGAATCATAGAGCTTATTTACACCATATTAAAAAAAAAATAAAAATCTGTACCACTACAACCCATGAATGGTCAGGGGTTCAGTACTTTGTAAGGAAGGTCTGTTACTAGACTAACGGTCTTGTAATATGGTCACACCATATTACAATACAAATATATAAATTAAATGATAAAAAAAAAGAAATAAAAAAGAAACAATAAAAAAAAAATAAATTACTTAGAACGTCTGTGTTCAAACTAGATAAGACAGTTATTAGCTCTTAGTTACTGTTACGACCTCATTTGTCTTTTTTTTTTTTATTTGGCCATAAAATATTCTGAATAGTGTTATTCTACTATGAGTTAATTTCCTATTCTTGTTCCTAGAAGGGATATAAACTTGCCAGGCACCGAAAGTATTAAACGGATATCGTTTCCAATTTGGTTTTGGGTTGATTTAGTGTATTAAAAAAGGGAGTAAAGAAACCGTCTTTCACAGTGAACCCACAAATTTCCGATCTATAGAGGAAGATTGTAGAGTCCTATCTTTAACCCCATGTATTAACAATGGTATTTCTTTAATTATATTCTTCTTCTTCTTATATAAACGTTATATATGATTTATATATTATATAGGATTTCTTCATCTTATACAATATTTTTGCACCACGCTTAGAACTGGTCAATATATAAAATATGTATTTGTGTTCAATGGCAAATGTTCAATTATAATATTTTAAAAATGATAATCCGCGTGTTATTTCTTGTACGATTTGAAATTCTCTCTTACACTGAGATACTAGTGGAAATTCTAAAATTACACTTACAGTGGAATGCTATCTAACACCAATATTTAATTTGTTTTATTTTATGGAGTTGTTAAAGTATAAATAATTGCCTAAGGCCTGAACGTTTATTTATTTTTCTCTGATTATTAAAATTTTTTTTTTAAAGTGCTTAGGGTAAAAATTTAAGGTGATTAAAAAATTATAATATACCCTATCATACTCAGTGTACTCTTTATATAAAGTTTATGAACTCACTAAAATATATAGACAGTAGACTTTTACTGACTTACAAAACAAACATAATGAAAAATTGATTAAGGATTGAATAGTCATAGTCGAATATTGCCTTCGTCTATAATATGATTCTCCTGGAAATTTATAGCAGTAACAACTATTATGTATCTATAAATTTCCTTAAGATAAAACAGTCTATTTATGGAATATAGGAGGTCCTTATAAACAAGATACCACGACGGTGACAGAAGTATTTATTTTAAGTCAATAATTCAAACTTATTTTCTGAAGAAAATGTAAATGAAATAAATTTGGTGAAGAAAAACCTATTAGCCTATAAATTTTTAGTGGTGAAATAGTTTTTTTTTTTATAATATATTTATTTCAGATGTGAAGAACATGAGAAAAATGTGTTGTGAACATGCAACAAGAATTATATAATAGAAAAGGGGTGAAAAGAATTACATTTTTAAAATGACCAATGAATTTGGGCCGAAAAATTACAGATATGTTAGAAATATAACTGATTTTGGAAATGTTTATTGCTAAAAGGTTTTATTTTTAAAAATGTGGATGTTACGTGGTCCAAATGATTTTCCTCAATAATTTTGATTGATATTAATTAAATAAAATGAATCCCACTAGGAAAACAGGCAACCAAATTAAAGTCGTTTCCATTACTGATCACAATATTTTTTTTTTTCAACTTGGGAAAAAGAAGTGAAGTAAATCTACATTTCAGTAAATAAAAAAAAAAAGAAAATAATACTTAAGCTGATTGGTTTATTTA
>NW_027110898.1:605098-611832 GCF_000696795.3 Halyomorpha halys
TTAAATTGGAGTGTTACAGGCGTGTAGAGAAACTACCCATTGGTAGCACTCTAATGACATTTTACATTAGCTGGTCTCGTGGCCATCTTCTTTTCAGGGGTCTCGGAGGATTGTCAGGAATGGAAGAGGATGCAAGGTTAGAAACTAGGGGGTTTGAGTGGTTAGGGAGTTTAGAATGGAAGGAGTAATATCTGATTCGGGCTAGATCGGTCACATAGGGAACATTAAGGTCTTTAATCTAATATTTAAAACTGAATTTAGAATTTGCAACGAGCTGAGTTTCAATCCGGCTGTTGTAGATAATTATTTTTCTGTTATTGTAGCCGTGAGTTAACCATATGGGTTCTGGAGTCTTCCTAGGTTCCACCTAGCCACATAAATTTGGTATCCTTAATTGGGAATAAATTCGGTGGCTAAAATTAATCGTAAACAAATCGCCTCCTTGCACAAACCTTGTTCAAGAAACAGTTCATTCTTATGCACTAAGCCCCTGATTATTTCTGAAAATTATTATTATTAAAGGAAAAGGTGAAAATGTAGAGCTTCATTATTTTTTCAAGTGAATGCATCTTTCATACTGGGTCAGAATATAAATTTAATACGAAGTCATCTCCTTGTAGAACGGTTTATTCTAAAAACAGTAGTTCCTTACAAAGTACTGAACCCCTGACCCTTCAATGGTTGCTCCAGTTCGCATTATTATTAGATTACAACTTTGTTAAATATTATAACTATTATTATAAATGCATGGTTATTATAATTGCAATCACTTATTATTTTAGTAAATAATTAATAAAATTTTTTTTGTTTTTTCAGGTAAGTGAACTGACACGTGTAGACACTTTTGAGATCAATATTAAGGCATTTAATTGGCTTATAATTACAATAAGGTGGTTTAAATGAGGACGACAACTTATTCAAGTATGTTCTTAAGCAATAGTAATATTTTAATTAGCTCTAATTACATATTCTACTTAATACATAAAATGTTATTTTGATATTTCCAAATTTAAATTTTGAATATTTAATGAATGTTCCTTATTTTTATTTCAAACAGGGTGCACTTTTTTCAATTATATATTTTTTCCTGGTTTCCAACTTAATCAATAAACAACACTTAAGTTGTGTTAGGCATTTTTAAGAATATTTTCCTCCTTCAGCTGAGCTTCAGAAATATTTCAGAAAATATCAATGTTAATTAAATTTTATTTTCTCTGTGTTATTTTTTTTTATAAATATCTACAATGCCAATTTTAGCCTTGAAAATCATTACGAATTATTTTGTTAAAATGGTATTTTCACGAGAAAGATAGATTCTGATTCTAGTGATTACATTGGGTGTATTCATGATGTTGTATTAAATGTAAACAGTTTTAACATGCTACATGTTAATAGTATAACATTTTGAGAAGCATAGTTTAAAATCCATATTAAATGCAGAGAAGCTCCTAGCCGATGTTCTGGCTTGTTCTTTAACCTTGCAATTTTTACGAGATAATAAAATCTCCAACAACTTCGTCAGATCATCTTTGTTACCGTTTTCCTGTCCTATTTTTTTTCATTACTGTATTAGAGTTATACAGAGATACAAAACAAAAACAAATACGAACCACAAGTAGCTAACCTATCAAAATGTTATGGAGCTAAGCTGGTCTATTGCGTGACGTCATTCTCTATTTAGCAGACCTATTTACAAACTCTCAACCTTTTAAATGTTTTATCGTTTTAACATGATAAAAGATAAATGTATCTCTTCAATTAACACGTCTTATTCCATTTAACATGACAAACTAAATATCATGAATACCCTTAATGATTGTATTTGACTCATAATTGGTTTCTGTTTTTTTCTGTGTAAAAAATCTAAATATATTAAAAATCATTTAGTTTTATCTGTTTCATTACTAACTATACTTCATGAAAATGTTGTTGATGAAGAATATTTAAATCTATAAAATCTAAATGTTTTTTAATATATTAAGATTTTTTTCAAGAGAAAAAGACATACATATACATTGATGAAATTGGCTCAATAAAGTCATATGTAACTTATACAATAAAAATTTTTACCATAGAAATATACTTTATTCGTTACTAACAAATTATTTATTATTCCGTTTATTATAATTGTTTCTCGTTTCTATAAACTTACGTCAGATGGATTATTTTTGAAAGTATTACATAGAATAATAAAACTTATTTTTTTTTTACAATTTTTCCGTCAGTTGTTAAATCTACCAATATAATATTATAGGATCATAATTATAATTTGATATGATATAGAGTAGAATTTTACATAATTTTATTTTTTTATTACAGTCTAATCTAAGCGCTGAGGTTTTGAGACTAAGCGTGGTTTTCGAGTTAATTGTACGTTTTTAATAATTAGTGCTGATGGTTGAATTTTTGCCCTGTATGGCTGTAATGTCGATTGCATATTTTGATTGGTATGTTTGACTACTCAGTATTTGAAAATCGTTACCTAGCTAAACAGTCCAGATTTATTGAAGGCAGAATGGATATTTCGATATCTACTAGTTCAATGTTTATTCAAGAACCGAACTCTGGATTGAGACAGCAGTCACAAATTTAATCGGCTGAGTGTAGTTCTTTATTGAATTTGAACAGCGAATTGATTTAACCAATTTTTCAATTTAATTAACATTATTTTTTATTTGTTGCTTATAATTTAACATTATTTCAATATATAATTATTGTTTTCATGTGTTTGCACACAACACCCACTTCACCGCACCTACACCCACATACGCATAAATACATGTGTTTATTTCAAGAATTTAAACATTTCATCTCATATCAAACAATTTACTAATAACTACATATTAATTTTACTTAAACTTTCAGAAAAACGGTGGTTGACGAACATATAAACAAAATTTCTTGATATATTATGAATTTTTAATATTAAAAATAGTTTATTTCTAGTAAATATGTATTTATTGCTAAATCTTACAAAATTGGCAAATCTAAATAAATAGGAGAATGAAGAAAAATGTAATATATGTTAGCCTATAAAAAATTCGTAAAATCATTAAAACAAGTTTAGTACCGTGCCTACTCCGAATTTAGGCTAATGATATTTTTTTTGTTTGGTTCGCTATTAGTAAAGGAAAAACTCTCTCTTTATCATTTTTTTCTTTTGTTGTGATCTCCATAAGAGATTGTGATTTCTTCGTTGTACATCGGACCAATATTCAGAACTGAGAAGAACGATCTTTTATGGTCTATCACTAATGAAAACAAAAAGAGGTTTGCATAAACAAACAGACTCTGAAGAAATGATGAATTCTTATTTTAATAATAAAAGAGCAAGAACAACGCATTTTGTATAGGTATACTTATCAAATATTGAATAAAATAATAATTGTAATTAATATGTTGTGGATTTATTTTATAAACTCAAAGGTGTCCAGAAAATAAATTATCTAATATGGAAGGCCTCTATATCTTTTAGTTCCAGGGACTTCCACTTGATTAAATACGGTCCAGAATTCTCTTCCAATTTAACGAAGAAAATATTAATAAGTACACTAAAAAAAAAAATCAATAAACTAGAAAAACAGATAAGCGAGGCTAAACGGTGAGATAGCAAATTACATAGACGTCTAAACATTCTAATAAAATCATCTTTTTACTCCTCACTTTTTTACTTTCTCAAGCGGCGTTGAACCGTATACACGTTGTTATCTGATGCGTGGGCTAGTGCTATCCTCACTCAACTATCATTATTATCTGGAACCCAGATGCTGGAGAAGTTTTACTCCCTGCGACATCTGATGAGCATAATACTTTTAGCCGACAGCCCCTCAGTTCGAGTAATAGTTCTTGGACTGTGCCCCTGGGGGTTTAGGATTACCAGTCTACAACATGGCCGTGTAGAATGAACCATACCGAACTCCTATTACCTTCATGTTGGGGTCAGCTGGAGACCTCTTGCCTTGTTTCCTTGAATTAAAGCCGTTGTCAGTGTTCCATTGAGCCTTCAGGCCGAGTTAGCTAACAAGGCTCTGTACAATCACCGTAGCTAACCAATTATCCAAGTTTGTTTCATTGTTCTGTGAACATCTTACCAGCACGGCAAACTTCTGTAGCTCTTATATATAGGATTAAATACGAATATCAAATCACTGTTCTCATTTTTTGAATATATACATGTACTAAATTAAATTAAATATATTTTTTCTTAATGATTTAAAAATATTTTAAGGAAACTTCACATTTTATTTAAATTATTTTGTATCTTTGCTCACAATTTTTTTAATAAATAAATAGTGAATTATAATCTTCGCACTTAATAATAAATTACTACAAGAAGTTATTGAACATTCATCAGTAAATATAGACCAGCCAAATAAAACAGTTCCTAATCCTAAAATTTTAAATACAATTATAATTCTGATTATAATTGGATGAGAGAGGGGTGGATGTTGTATCATCCACGTGTCTTATCAGTTTTTACTTATTGCTTAAAAAATTATTGGATTTTGTGAAAAATAATTGTAAAAAATTAAAGTATCATGAAATTTTTTATATTAGTGGTTACAATCTTTTCTAAACCAGATAGTTTATGAAAGATGTCGAGTATTAGTGCCATCAAATTAAATACTTATCCCTAACATTCAAAAAAGAAAAAAATAGCCTGTTATATTGTTTATATCGTTAAAGTTGTAAAACAATCGTTAAAGTCCCACGGCTTAACTCCTTTACGATGCGTCGTCAGTCAGCCTTCATCAGTTATTTATTGAAAGTAATTAAGTTTGTTTAAAAGGTTTCTATATGAAATTAAAGCACTTTTTTTTCTTCTAAACCATGTAGTTCCTGAAATACAGAGGGAAAACTAAGTTTAGTCCATTGTTTACCCTAAAATTGCTTTGAAAACATCGGAAAATTATTTGTCATATGGATTTCATTAAAAAAAAAAAAAAAAATACTGTGTTTAGAAAAAAGATTTATATGGCCACATATGAATGATATTTATTGTACTTTAATTTTTTATAGAACACATTTTATTAAACCTTGCTATATTTGAAATTTAGAAAAAAAAACTGATAAGCCAGATTGTTTTCCTTATCCAGTTCCTCCCCATCCTTAACTCAACCTACAAACCCGTGGGACTTTTTCGAATAATGTATAGTTACTATTTTTAAAAATACTATAATAAAATTACAATTATAATACTATAATACTATTTATAAAACAGTGTACTTTTTTTTGTTTTTAATGATAGGCCAGAGTTCTACTACTGGGTAGTTTCTCTACATCCTCTAACCTATCAAAATGTTATGGAGCTAAGCTGGTCTATTGCGTGACGTCATTATATATATATATATATATATATATATATATATATATTTATTTACCAGATTATGAATAGAAAATCTATTTCTTGAGCTAAGGTTGAGTTTTAAACCCTAATTCAGTGATGATCCCTCCGCTCTTCTCTGGACCAGTCAGTTCTCCGAATACCTTTAAATATTAAAGGTCGAGATGAGAAATATAAGAGGAGAGAACCTGCTCCTTGAAAACTTCTGTAATTGGTTTTCTATTAGGCGGTGGTCAGCGAGGCGGGGAGTTTGACGCCCAGCGGAAATGAACAGCACAAATGAACTTGCTTAAACAGCTCACAGAACTTCTCTGATTGGGACCGACTACTTATTCCCCAAGGGCTCTCTTGAATCCGCGGTCTGTTTTAGAGCTGGAACATTTCCTAGTCACTTTTCCAGGCCTGGAAGCCATGGTTGTTTAAAATAATTGTCACGAATGCTCCGGAGAATACAAAGTATCGTTTAAATTCTGCGAATCAATTAAGTATGTTTAAAAAGTAAAAGTTCTATTTTTTTTTTTCTCAGCTCCTTATCTCAGTTCGTCACTCCCACACCTATTTTTGTGAGTGTCTCTCTATTGGCGGGCCTCACAAATGCCCGAGCGGAGTCTGTGAGTGAGTATTTAATAATTATATAAGCTTGAAAATCTATTAAAAAAAAAAAAAAAATAAATAAATCCAGAGTGATGTAACCGAATCTTATTTATAGAATACTGATATAGGATAGTCGGTAGTGGTGATGTAAACATTTTCTGGATTTTATTGTTTCTATAGGCTCAGAGAAATAATTATACTAGTTAAGTAAATAATTATATTGAATTTCTAGCAATGGTCTAGATTTTCCAATAAATTACATAACTTATTTTTCAACCAGAACTTTTTTTTTATGAAAATTAATAATTATTATTTTTGGTCTGGGGTCTGAAAAATAAATCTAAATAGTTTAGGTACGGCACTGTAAATGGTTCAACAACTTAGAATAAAAATTCATCAACACAACATTGTTCTAGACAGAAATCAAAAAGTAAGAAGATATTTTATCTGTAGAAAAACACTGTTAGTGAAAATTGGTTTTGGAAGTTTTTTCATTTGATTTACACCTAACGTGCGATTGTACTCAAGAAAGTTAAATTGAAACATCTCTAAATAAACAAATTATAGTTGTATTCACTGCTTGGTTATGAAGTATATTTTGGGAACCATGACATGTGGTCTTGCGAAAAATATTTATTATAATCTAATATTTTTTTTTAAATATTTATTTATTGCTATTTACAACTATAGATTATAATAGATTTAGTAAATCTGATCTAAGTTAAATTGGAGTGTTACAGGCGTGTAGAGAAACTACCCATTGGTAGCACTCTAATGACATTTTACATTAGCTGGT
>NW_027110898.1:611882-618221 GCF_000696795.3 Halyomorpha halys
AACTAACTAAGTTTTTTTTTCATTACATAATGTCCTCTATTTTTTTAATGTTTACGTTCTGATTTTTTTATGATTTGAATGTTTGAATGGACAATATATTTTTTTTATTCGTTTCAATCATTATTTTAAAAATAATAACCTATTTATTTTAGTCATTTAGGTTTTTTATTAAGATCAAATCTGTCTATTATATGAAAACGTTTTTAGTAATCACCGTGTAATATTATATTTTGAATATGATAAAATGCTGGAACATAGACTTGAAATTAATTTGTTTTTCTGCCTAGACTATATTGATCAAAGTAATACTATCTGAACTACATACTGTATGTAAATTACATTTATACAATTTTAGCAACGAATAGTATAATTAAATGAACAGTTGTTTATTTTGTAATATAGGAGTTATTTCCTCGTCAGGTGGAAAGAGGGTACTCCTACAGTATTAATTAAAATCAAATATTGAAATTTTTTAAATATTTATTTATTGCAATTTACAACTGTACTTTATAATACATTTAGTAAATCTGATCTAAGAATATTTAAATTAAAATGAAGATTAGAAGAATGCAAAAGAGAACATAATAGAAAATAATAATCGTAAACATACAACTAGAAGATTTTACTTAGACATAACTTTATTAAAACTTAAAGTCTTTTGAGAATTCGGGATTTAGTTTTAAAATAATTATTACTTGATATTTAGATAAATTGATCAAATTTTAGTTAATATTAAAAATAATTAGTATTGCTTCTCGTTCGTAATAGAACCTTAGACATTACTAGCTTGCTTAGTCAATATCAAAGCATACATCATTACAAAAAAATTCTAATTCTAAAATATTGCAAAAATTGTCAATAGGGCTGTGTAAAATACAGCAATATTTTTATTTTTGTTTTTCTGGAACCAAAGTTTACTTTTTTCTATTTTCCTGATTCGAAATAAATAATCCTTTTACTCTATCAACTCCGATGCTAAAGGAATTATTTATGTTAATAATTAATTAATAATATAACTAATAATTCTTTTCAGTTATTCATTATTGATTAATAAGTGCGGCCCTACGAGTATAAATGACCCACTTTTAATAAAATATGTAGACTGGTAACTATCCTCTGCGGGTAAAAGTAGAATTTCATTTGTTGTTCTTGGTGCAATTTTGTTTGTCTGTTTTGAAAGGGCGTTTAACTGCCTGGTCATCAACGCCCGTTGGTTGTTGGCTTTGGTAAGGCCTAGTTGTTTTAGTCATAGCATTGGTATGGTGTACTGATCCTCACCAGTGGGACTCATTTTCGTGAGATTTGAAATATTATTTATCTAGGCAATTATAATTTGTTTAATAATAGATCTTAACGATAGTGGAGAAAGGATGATGAAAAGCTTGAAGGATGAATTTAATTACGAATTCGTCGTTTCTCAACGCCATTGGAACATTTTTTGGTATCCCTAACTGGTTCAGAGTTAATTTGTACTGATTCCATTCTTCAAAAATGTGTCAGATTACCATGACATTTCTAACATTTTGGAGGAGCCTCTCCTGTTATGAGGTGGATATATGTCATTCGGGTAGGTCCTATTCTGAGTCGGGTGACCACTACTTCTTCGCGGCTTCTACTTCGGGTTGATGTAACATAGGACTTCATATTTTTCTTTATTAATTACAACTTACTGGGCAGACTTTCATCCCAGATTGCCTGCTATCTTTTATTTATACATTCCTTTAAGGTGCAATTTTTATACCACTATTATTATTAGTGTTTGGTTAAGGTTTTCGCCTAATAATCTTTCGTGAATCCTATCATCAATTAATAAATAAATTTATGTCTCTAAGTGTTTTGTGAGGATACCACAAATATGGCCTGAGCACCACTTAAAGAAAGGAAAAAGTAAATCACCTTCGGTGTATTGTACTTCATTATTGATTTTTCTTTATCTTGATTATTAGGTAGATAATTAGTTAGTCTGTTACTTTAGCTTTGTGTCATGCTACTAGTTCGGAGTCTTCCTGAGACTAAACCTGACAGTTGGGCGTGATTATGAACAAATCTTCTCTTTGCACAACCGTTTCTCAAGTAACAATAATTTACGTATGTACTGAACCCTCGATTATTTATGTGCTGTGACGGCGCATGTTTTTATTATTATTATTGTTAAATGAAATTGGTATAATACGGAGCTCCATTTTGGGGGAGGAATCTTCGGACTAAAGTAGTGAATGTTTCAATAAATAAAATTGTGATTGGCTTTATATTTCGTTGAAGATTTAGTGTCTGATTTATACTATTAAACTTTTATAGTTATCATAGCTATTTCTTTGATATTATATTATCATTATTGATAAGTTGTCTTCTAATAAATTCTACTCTATATACCTAATTTCAGTAACCTTCTTGAGAGAGAAGCACTTGGATCTTCTGGAGTCCTGCTTTTACCTTTTATAAGGGTGGGAGGGTAAATCTCTTTTTTGAGTTTCTGAAGGTGAATGTAAATATTATAAATATAAATAATTGCGTTCAATATGTTATTTTAATAAAATTGATTTTTTTTAAAATAATATTTTGTGAATATGCTCTCTGATCTCCTTTTTTTTTTTTTTTTTTTTAATATTTTCTATTTATTGATATATATATTACAATCTGCCACACAGTTGTGGGCAATAGTGATGAATGATCTCATACATACTAAAATAAAATAAAATAAATAAATGAATAAAAAAAAAAAAAAACTCTCTTAAAATATATACAAACAGAAGAATAAACAAAATGAACATAATCAAACTATCTGTATGAAAAATAAATAAATAAAGTAACATAATGATAAAATAATATAGTCTCTAGTCACATTTACACTCTTATATACAATATTTACACAATCGACCTGAGGATCCCTGAGCCCACTCTATCCTCAACGTGTGAGGGGTAGAGCAGAGCTCGAAACATCCCACCGCATCCCTCTCGCCGCATCACTGGTACTGATCTCCATTGCCGTTACTCTTTTTTTTTACGATTGGCTGAAAATATATTACAAAATGTATTATAACACAATAAATATACAAAAAAAATCCATTTATTGGTTTATTATTCCATATTTAATGGTTTATTATTCCATCTATTGGTTCTGAAAAGACAAAGGAAATTTCTGACGTAATAAAGGACTTCATTTGTACACAAATCTTAAAGCGTCATTAGTAAATTTTATTATTTTTTTATCGTAATTAGTCATTGCTCTGGCGGTACTGAGGTTTAACTCACGTATTATTTTATATGTTTTATTTGGGTCATAACGATATTTATATAAATTACAAAAAAACACTTAAAACTTTTTCTTGCTAATGCAAATATGAAAGACAAAATCTTCATCAATATTAACGGCGTTATTTTGTTATGCTATGAAATTTGAATTGATAACGAAATGGTGTTACGGTGGTGAATTGACCCCAATTAGCTTAGCGTGTAAATTTCAAAGCCTTATTGAAGTGAGTGACAATGTTTCCCTCACTAATTGCTACCAAACATCAATGGTAATTTCCTGTTGGAATATAAATGATTCATGTACTGTTAAAATTAATAATTTTCTTTATATACTAGTGTGTACATACTTAGCCTTTAAATTTGGAAATTAGTATTACTCACCTATTTGGCCTACCCCTCAAAATAAAGATATATTAAGTGCTCATGTAGTTGACAGTGAAGCATTAGACAACAAGAAGTATTTATATTTTAAAATAAGGGTATTTTATAATTCTTATTAGGTTCCACAATAAGGCGTGTGCACTTGGTTACTTCTAAGGGAGACTATCACCGTAAGCTTTTGCGAGGGTGACTAAAGTTATTTGAATTTAAAAGACAAGAACTAGGGATGCTTATCAATTTCTTTGTTAAACACCCTTAATAAAACACGTGTTAAGTGATTTTTTTATATCTTTTATTAATAAATATATGTAGTAACTGCGAGAGTGAGTAGCTCTATGATAAGGCACTGTGCTACTAACTCCAAGGACCCAGATTCGAATCCGGCTATGATAGATAATTATTTTCTGTTTCACCAAGCCATGAGTCAGCCCTGAGAGTTCGGGACCCCTCCGAGATCCATTCAGCATCGTTAAGTACCCTTCATTGGGTAAAAATCTGGCGGTCTAGTGTGATTCTGACCAAATCACCTCCTTGCACTAACGTTGGTCTAGTAAAAATACTTCCTTAGAAAGTATTGCACTTCTTGGGTTGTAGTGGTACAGATTTCATTTTTTATTTAGTAATTAAAATAGCAGAGAATATGATAATTAATTTCGATTATGAGGGTTTAATTATTTCTTTGATAGTGAGTACGATAAGGATAATTTATAATATACAAATTAAATTAAATAATTTGATTGTTTTAATGAACTTAATTGTTTGTTAATAATTTCGTCATTGTCGCCCAAGACCCTGGAGAATTGTTGATATCTTACACAATACCTTCCTATAATACTTCTGCGTCGGGAGCACTCTTCAAAGGTGTGAATTACTGTGATACGTAGTTTACATACTTTCCTTATCATCACATGGTCATGTCGCAACCAACAGTCAAATTCTGTTAACCTTTGTTAATAATAACCACCTCCTTGCTCTCTTCTACACTCCATGAAGGATGAGACCTAGCAACTCAGTTTTATGATTTTAAGTTTGTTACTACCGTATACAATCTATAGTTCTATATCTAGAGTTCGTTGCCAGTAATTTAAGAATGTAATACGTATTGGTACCAGAGAAATTACTGATTATGAATATTTTTCCTAAGTTTAATCTTGTTATTTCACAATATTTTATATTTCTTTTTTGGGAATTAATTGATTTGGAAAGCTCATTAGGTGAAAAAAATGAATTTATTCATTATTTTGAACAATTTAATGAACAATTAGTTAGGGGGTTTTACTTTAGATTAAAAATTTTTACGTTTTGGCAGTAGTAACTATTTAATTAAAAAAGATGCTAGAAATTTTATGCTGATTCGAGTATTAGACATGGGTGGCTGCTACTGGATCTGACTTATGCACTAACAAGAGTCAGGTCCAATGCACGTGTCGACATTTCTGACTAAGAACAGATTAAAATGTGTCTACTACTACGACTTAGTATTATAGTGAAAGCTTAAGGATAATTTATAAGAGGGAAAAAAACATTAGGAAAGAGAGACGATTAAGGAAGATGAGCATACTCCTTTTGTATATAGCCATGAGGAAAATATAAATATTATACATGTTTCAAAGACCGTCAGACCAAATATATATCATTTTCAGCTGAGAGCACAGAACCTATATTATCTCCTGTATTCTATGAGTCGACTTTGTAGACAAAGAAGATTTCCATCGTTGGGGGAAAAAAAAGAAAGAAATGTAAGTTTTAATTCAGTTGTGAGATAAGATCTTTTATTCTAATAAACATTTTCAACTAACTTAATAATGTTTAGGAATTTGACAATAGGTGTTTCTGTATAATAATGGTTGACTATCTTAATTTAGTTAAATTAATAATAAACAGTTTAAACATCTTCAACGTTTTTATTGCATTCGAATTTAGGTGAATTAAATAATCTTGTGTCATTCCATACTAAACCAATAAGAGGTCTGACTCTTGAAATTTCAGAAATTAAACATACAAATGCAATTTCAATCCTTTTTATTTGTTGGAATAATTAAAACATTTTTATCGAGATATCTAAAAGTTTATATACCTCAATAAATATTTACTCTTGAAGAAAGAGTTTTAATTTAATTTGTCCCTTGATTTAACCTAACTAAAATAATAAGAAATTTCTATATATATATATTTTTTTTTTATTCAACACCAACATTTGTATTAAACAAATGTGGAACATACTCCCAGGTTATATTAAGAAGAGGCGAATTTCATGGCAGTATTACTATGATATATAAAAAAAATATTTATATGTATGTGTATATATAAATTAATTTAATTCATAAGTATTACACATTAAATTGATGTATTTATATGTATATGAATTTATAAAAGAATATATATCTTGTATGTATTCGTATACATAAATATAAATGAACAAATTTGTAACACTATAACCCATGAAGGGTTTTGGGAGCAATAGTTTGTAAGAAAGTACTGTTCCTAGAACGGTGGTAGTGCAAGAAGGTGATTTAATCAGAATCAAGCTTGACCACCAGATTATTACACATTTAAGGGTACCCACTTTGTGAGGCTGGGTGGACCCTGGAAGACTTCTGAACCCACAGGGCTGACTCACCGCTACAGTGAAAAACCTCGAGCTTAAAATTATTTCATATTATTTTTTGTTTTATAGTGATCCACCCAACATAATATATATGTATA
>NW_027110898.1:618271-621883 GCF_000696795.3 Halyomorpha halys
ATCCTTTTTTCCCCATTGGTTGCCTCATCTTCTGGAACGAAACAAACATTTTCCAATTAGATCGTTTTTAAAATATTGCTATCTCTATTGGTGCGTCGGACCTTTTGCCAGTCTGACATGATGAAACTAGCCATTTACAAGAGCTGAGTTAGCAACTGGACAGGACTTGGCAAAATGCCACGTGGTACTGTAGTCTTAGTGGGAATTCAGAGGTCACGACCCAGTCTGTTAGTGATGGTTTAGTGGTTACTGTAATGTTAACCTCATATTAGTACAATCTTGAAAACATGCACATATATAATTTTTTCATTGCGTTCTTAGCAATAATGAAACGTGTCTAAAAAGTAATAAAAAAAAAATGCGAAACTAAGTTATATGAATAAATGTTGTTAATATTGGTGCTATATGCTAGTATGAATAGCATAATACAAAAAATCATTACAGACAAGAGACAGCAAATAAATAAAAAAAGTTAATGAACAAAAATCAAATCAAAATTGTTATGATTTAAATGGGGGAAAAAATTAAAGATTGAAATTGTTTATAATACATCAACTTAAATTTTAATCACGAGAGACATCATGTCGCATAAGCTGTGATATCTCGTAAGTCTCAATAAAACCTTACTCAATTTAAAAAATAAAAAGGTATGCTTTATTCTAAAGAAATCTCAAGAGATATCTCAATGAAAATATTAAACAGATATCTTATTAGATCTTGTGAATGAAAAGGTACTCTTCCTTGTTTTAATTATTTATTTTATATCATTAATAAACTATAAAAACGTTTTGGAGTTCTCACCCCATCATCGGGTACTTGCTATGTTGCTATGTTGCAGCATAATAGGAAGATTGTGCAAGAATTTGCCATTAATATTATTCATAAGGTCTATACTCAAAACCATATTCATATCTTCTTAAAGTTATATCTTCTACTGTAAGAGTTTCATATATAATTAGATTTTGTGAATGAAAAGTATATCTTTAAGAAGATATAAATATGGTTTTGAGTGAAGACCATATTAATAATATCAATAGCAAGTACCTGATATTGTTTATTAATGATATAAATTAAATAATTAAAACAAGGAAGAGTACCTTTTCATTCACAAGATGTAATTATATATGAAACTCTTTCAGTTATATCCAGAAGATATAACTTTAAGTCTAAACAGATATCAAATAAAACGTTGGTTTAGACGAGATAATTCTAAAATGCTGCAATGATTTTTTATGTGTAAAAATAGAATCGCTAGTGTTTTCGATTCACACCTTCAATCGGCGTATTAAAAAAAGTTATAATTTATGAAATGTACTGAGAATAGTTTATTATGGAATTTAATTTGAGCTTTCCAATATTAATATTTAAGAAAGTTGAGTATGAAAGAGGGGTCATAAATAATTAATAAATTAAAAATTAAATGAATAATTTTTTTGCTAAAAGAGAGGAAAAAGGTAAGGTTTAGGGAGAGGAAGGATAATGAAGCAAGAGGGAAAGAAAGTGATTAAATGGGACTTCCTTCGAGTTTCTGTTGGAAATAAATATTAGAAGATCATGTATTTCTACGCTCGTAAATGCTTGAGACAATAGTTATAATAATATTTATAATAATTAATCATGTTGCTTAACTATTACTGCTATTAAATGACTAATTGTGTTATAATTAACACAACTTCTGTCAATTATGGCAGAGTGGCTTGTCTAACGCGTGCTCAATGGAGATGGAATAAGAGGACGTAATTAGTCAATCAAAATACCTAGTTAATTACTTGTAGTTTAGATGGATAATTATTTAGTTTACCTTTGTCTAATGATTAGCATCATTAAACGTTTCATTTGAAGACAATTCAGTGGACCGTTAAATCTATATCAACAGCGTTTAGATCTCTATATTGTATTAGAGTTAATTTGGTTTGGTAATTACTAAAAGTCATTATAATCGACTTTTAATTCCTCTTTTATTAGAAAAATCATTATTTGAAAAAAAATCTATGTGGGTATTAATTATAATAATATGACGAAACAGTTATAGTGCCACAAACGCCATTCAAGGAAGTAATAAGTTGAATGAATAACAGGTATTCTGGATACCCGAGTGTTGAAAAAGTTAGAGAAGGTAACATGGCCTAAAAAGTAAGTTTGATTCAGGAAGCTATCCACCACAATCGAGAAAGAACTGTTACCTGAGAGGTGGGATTAAATCATAGGCAAGTATAACCTCAAAGAGGTTACAAGTGAGGTTGTAATAAAAGTGTATAAATAGTGGTAAAAGTGAAATAGTTTGACTGTGATTTTTAATGTATTTTTGACATATTAGATATAAATGTTTTGACCTGGGCAGAATAGCCTGTATGGAGTTTTTTAAAATGGTTAAATGATATGTCTCATAGTAAATTAAGATTGTCCCTGAAGATGGCCGAATTGGCCGAAACGTTGGACGTGTAAATGAAATAAATTTTTTGAGACTATAATTTGGATAGTGTTTTTGAATTATTTAGTAAATTATATTTTATATTTCTTAAGAAAAACTTAGGAAAAATGCGGATTTTTCATAGAAATTTTGATTAGAAGTAATTTGGTTTTTGTTGTATTTTTTTGAACATTTAGGAATTTAAAAAGGGTTGAAAAATGTTAGAGAGGCAATGTTACGCCTAGAAAGTAAGTCTGATTCAAGAAGCCATCCACCATTGAATCGAGAAAGAATGTATTTAAGCCTGAGAAGTAGGCTTAAATCATGTACAAATACCTGAATTTAAGTTGATGAAAGGAATATGGTCCGGGTGCGGTCAAAAAACTCAAATAGTAGATAATTATACTATTTTATTGAGCCAACGTTTCGCCCCACGTTGCAGGGCTTCGACAGGGCTAAAAAAGATACAAACACATAGTTACAAAAGGAAAAAAAAAAAAAAAGAGAAAAAACATAAGTGTAAAATAACAGGGGTATAAAATGTAAAAAAGTAAGATATAATAAGAAAAATTAAAGATTGTAAATAGTAAATGAAAAGGGTAATAGTAACAGATAGATAAGAGAAGAAATATTAAAGGAAATACAAATAAAGAGATGTAAAAAGAAAAAAACACAAATCAAATGATGAGACAGAAAGCATACCTGTTTTAACGGCAGTCAAAAATAAAGTGACCGTTGGTATTGGGAGGAGTGGGTACGGCAGTTATGCCACAATAACGAAAATGATTTGTAAAGTAAACATAGTAAAAAAAGTATTTAAATTAGGTGAACAGTAAAGTATAAAATAATGGGATACAATGTGTGTAAATAATTAAGAAACAAAATATACCAAATGAGTGTGGATACAGAAAAGTGTAAAATATAATAGAAAATTAATAATAAAGTAATTAATATAAGTACACTTAAGAAGATAAAACATGAATATAAATTAAAAGATAGATACATGAATATAAATGAAACAGGAAGGATAGTGAATATAAAAATAAAATAAATAAATAAATTAAATGAAAAAATAAAAAATGTGAGATTTTGAAAAACAAGAATAAAAGATATGACAAGGAAATGGGCTTCTGAAATGCAGAAAAAGTGAAAAAAAGGTATTATATGGATTTTATTATGTTCAAAATGTTTCGATATGTAAG
>NW_027110898.1:625018-626950 GCF_000696795.3 Halyomorpha halys
TTTGTATCTTTTTTAGCCCTGACGAAGCCCTGCAACGTGGGGCGAAACGTTGGCTCAATAAAATAGTATAATTCTACTATTTGAGTTTTTTTGACCGCACCCGGTCCATATTCCTTTCATCTATACACACGGTCAATCAATAATCTTCCACCTGAATTTAAGGATTGACAATTAAATATGAGTAAACTATGATCTGTTTATATTTCCTAAACTTTAACTGAAAGTTAGGAAAAATACAGATTCTTCTAAGGAATTTTAAGAAGGAGTAATTTGTGTTTTTTTTTCTTGAAAATTTAGAAATTATATGTTCCTGTAATATTTCACAAGATTAATTGTCGTCGAGTTATTTGGGTAACTGATTTCTTTTATAATATTAGAAATTTTATGATAGAAATATTTTGTACCTCTTAGAGAAAGATTTTTTTCATACCAAGCCTCGTTTCATAACTACATCGGTGTTTGGCAAAAAGACATTCCATTTAAATCTAATTAGTAGTTACGATTACATTAGTTCATCTAAACAGTAATTGTAATATCGGACCATTATTAAAATTTATTGGTTTATTAGGTGATTGAAATTACTATTCAAAATTTTAATTTAATTTTTTCAGATCCATATTTTATTGCAATAGTAATTCCAATTCCCTTCCCTCCCCAATACTTATCTACAGTAAGTTATAAGGCTTCCTTTATTAAAAATTCCAGTTTCAAAGGCATTGACGTTTTTTGAAATAATTACATTAATCACTAAGTTAATGAGTGGCATTCGTTCTTTTACGCATTAAAATAAGAGGTTTTACCAAAAAGTATTATTTATTATCACAAATTTTAATTTTATACTAAATGTCTAGTTAAGAAAAAATTACTTTTGAACATAAAACAAGCTTAAATTTTTTATATTCTATTGCAGTGAGAAAAAGGAGGATAATTCCTTATTTTATTCTTAACGGTTGTTTGCCTTGTGATAATTGTAAACAAAATATTGTTTAAATTATTGTTTTTGAACCATTATTTAAGAATGATCTGTTACTTCTAGTCTTTCTCAGTTCAAAGGGATTATTTATATTTAATCTAGAGATTCGTGGCTAAACTTACTCTATAACGGAAAATAAAAATAAACCATTTGATTTCGAAAATGTATCTTTCAATTAGTATAACGACTCCTTGATGCTGACATAAAGTGTTCAAAAATACGGTTTTGTTTATTTTGAACATGCCTGCCACATGGTGCATGTTTTGGAATCCGTCCAAGAATACAAAGCCTGAGTGGGCTCTTGTTAGAAAACTTGTTAGTGTTTGGACCGTCATGCTCAAAGGGTTCAGTTATTTATCATGCAATATTCGCAGCGAATTTAGCATTTGTCTTGGTTTATATCTTTATTTTATAGCGTCCCGAAACTGATATAAATATCCCTCAAATTGGATCTGTGTAAACATTTTTCGTAGTTAATTATTGGGTCTGTAAGATGAAGTATTTGGTAGTTTCTTTCCCACTCTATTTTATTAATTCTATTAATATAAATTGTTTTGTTGCAATTTGTTTTCGTATTCTCCAATTACATACTGTTATTGTTGTTGCTTTATTTTTATTTATTTATTTTATTAATATAACTCTGTAATAGTCGGGAGTGATTTTGCACGAGACTTAACCCTCCACAATATCCCGTTTGCTATAATAACCATGCAAGGATAACAAGGTGGATTTGATAATAATGAAATATAAAACTAAAATCATTCGGTATATTATTTATTTAATGTAATTTACAACATTAGAAAATAATACAATATGTAAATATGTAGTATGTTTCATATACACTTGAAAATCTTGGGAAGGTACTTCAAACATTAATTTAAATTAGAAGGTCCCGTGGCCATCTTCTTTTCAGACGCCTCGGAGGATTATCAGGGATTGTTAAGGATGAAAGATTAAGA
>NW_027110898.1:628490-633044 GCF_000696795.3 Halyomorpha halys
CTGATAAAGTTTAAGAAGGCTAGATCTATCGGCACCCCAGGAGGTACGGCTTAGTAAACGGATAATGTTAAGGTCTTTGTTAATGAGTTTATTTGTGACGTATTTATTAACTTAAAATAGTTTTATAAAAATTAAAACACTTTGCAGGTGCTACCTTTCTTTGTTTAAAAAAATCTATCTTTTGGATCTTCTTTATTGTTTATTTACACATTCTCAGAGATGGACGTCTCCTAGTTTGGTTAGATATTACTTGAACCTATTTGCAATGGGTCTCAACTCATATATTTACCGCAGCTGAAACGACTTTCGAAGGTAAAACCATTTATGCCACCCAGAGTAAATTTTGAGAAATCTTGAAATTACCTACTGCTTCAAAATTAATTTCTGTGGATATAAGAACAGAAGAAAATTTTTAAGCGACTCATACAAGAGATTCTCATGGAATGCGGGACAAGATGACAAAAATGATAGCATTTCTCCTATACTATTCCATTACAAATTCCTGGTATTGATTTGGTAGGTTTTATTGATAACAATTTTTTACCAGCTTTGTAAATATTGAGAGCCTAGGCACTCCCATGTTTTCTGGAATACAGTTAGATATCATTAATCGATCGCGGAATCAACTCTTTTCAACTATATTTTAACGTGAAATAAATGTCGAACAGCTGCTACATAACTTTTATGTTGTAACATAAAGATTTCATTTCAAAAATGTTTATTATTTTAGTGCGTTAATTAGTTATTTAACTAAAAGTGAAAAGTAAACATTTAACGAAAGGTGAAAATCAAATGAAGTAAATAGAAGTTCAAAGAGTACAGTGAACCGTAAAGAAGGGTATAGTGAAGCTACTATACATGTTCGTGTTTGAAACTAAGCGCTGGAGGATTTGGCATTTTCTTGTACAGAAGACACTTGACCTGTAAAACGTCGCTCTAGCAGCACTCTGAAAATATTCATCAATGAAATTATCTGTTATTATCATACTATTTACTAAAAGAAATAAATTAAACGTCAAAGCCTGCATTCTCCAACATTACCACTAATGTGAAAACTTCATGCTTGGACATAGCTTACTTCAGAACTTCTAAATGCTTTGTGACTTCTGCTCGCAATGAAAACTCTATTCATTTAGGAGGACTTAACAAGAGCTTAAGTCGCAGGCGGTCTTGACATGGCGATAATTACTGGTCTTTAAGCTCTGCTAATAGTGTAATGCTTTGGCTGAATTAATGGCCGCAGCTCTGGGTCATGCAGCAGGTTGTTGCGGCACCATATTAAGTCTCGAGTTCTAACACACATGCATCATTCCTTTTTGGAGGACTTATCTATTCATATTGCCGTGTTCCTAATCTCTGCACCTTATAGCTTGTAGCGAAGATCTATAGCTCGGTCTTGAATATATTACTTTAACAAATGTATAAAAGGAAAATTATTTATTAACTTAATCAAGAAAAGTTAGTAATGGATGCGGTTAAGTTAGAAAACGGAGAGAAAGCGAAACATTATTTTTAATGAATAATCTTTGTGAAATATTTTTAATTATTTTTTTTAAAAATAGTTTCGGACGTTCCGAGGTTTTGCAACATCATTAACTGCAGTAATTACATTTGGTTATCTCTGAAATTCCTTCTCATCCTGCTCAAATGATCTTCAGATTGTTCCATATTTCTGTTCGTTTATATAGGTTAATGTTAATTTTTCTATGTTCTAAATCTTAGCCCGGAGCGTAAGTATACACAATAAATAATTTTACATTTACAGTTTTCTTTCTTATAGCGTTTTTTTAAAGTAAAATTCTTCTTGATTTGATTTTACAAAGTTGAAATGGTGTAAGTACATTAATTTTCGTTACAAGATGGTTTTACTGATTGATAGGTTTGAGTAAAGGAGATTATGAAGTATAATTTATCAAGTCAATAAATACAATTTTTTCAAGTATTTAACCTTTAAGCTGATTATACTTTCACAGCAACATAATATAAATAAATTAATGAAATCATTATTATTGTTATTTTTGTTTAATGATCCGAATGTTTTCATTTGAATTTTAAGTAATAACTATTTTTTTTTTAATATTGATATAACTTGTAAAACACAATTTCACAAAAAGATTGGGTGGTCCTATTGGGTATGTGGGTTCGATTAAAATTTAATAGGTAATCAATATGATAAAAAATATTAAAAGATCATTTGTTACTTACCGAAAAAAATTCGAATCAGGATTTTTTTTTTTTTTTTTTTACAAATGCAAAAATAAAATCATAAAAATCATTTCATATTTAAAAACTTTCTTTTAAGTTTTTTTTTCTTAGATGTTCTATTAAAATATCAACCATTAATAATTTCCTGAACTTCTTCGTTTTCTTATAATTTATTTTTCAACTTAGTATGTTTGTCTATTATTTCTTTATACCACTTAAGGTATCTTATCTCAGTCGAGTTGGCTCCTTAGATGTTTTTAACGTATTTTAGTTTCGCGGGTTGAACTTAAAAATATCTGGTATAGGTTTCATAGGGTTTATTTATAACAACTTCTTTCTAGGTTTGTTAAGCTTGAGGACCTATGCTGTCTCGTTCCTTCTTGGGTATGATTAGAAGATATAAAGCTAAATTTAAACCGAAATAAAAAAAAGATCTAAACCGCTGTTGTATTATATTAAAAAGTTACATTAAGAAAATCGTGGATAATTTAATATATTAATTAAAAATTCTAATAATTATTCCACCACAATTTCTCAAATAGAATTGCAAACACTCTATTGAAGCTGTCGGAGGTAACTTGCTCTGCATTGATTGTCTCCACTGCCGTGTTTGCAATTAGTTGCTTGTGGAGCTAGTTTTTTATCTGTAAAGAAGTCACGTATTTGAATGCATTTTTAATCATTTTCTAGCCCCCTTTTAACGAGAATGTGTAAATTTTGTATAGAGGATGAAATTACCTAACGGAAACAATGACCTTTTCTTGAAAAAAAATAAATAAATAAAAATAACCTGACCATTTTTATAACTGGGCTACTCATTTATTCTATTTTTACTACGTAATCATTTTTTTAGAATAAATTCTTATCCATTTCTCAAAGAGGTTCAATTAACTATAATTTAATATTGCTGCAATCATAATAGTTGTCATAGTATAACATAACAAAAATGAGCAAGGTCAATAATGATTCAATGTGCTGCTCGCACAAAGTTTAATTTCGTTATTAACTTTTACTGTGGACATTAAAGATTATTTTTCAATTAAGTTGTTTGCTATAAAATTGATTTTAGTAGTACTGATGGGCCCTAAATGGGTTAAATCCCGCTAAGTACATTCTCGTTTATAAAAGAACATCCCTCCGTCTGATTTATATTATGACATTTACATCGGCAGGCTGATAAGAGCTGAGCCTATTACATTCCTGCAATATTGTCTCCATTTTTCAAGATAGGCAATGATTTCAACACTTTATCAGGTCTAGGAAGTTGAATAGACCAAACTTTATCTGGGGATAGCTGGCCCGTTTCGCGGGTATGACATTATTAATGTCTTGTGATATATATTTATTTATAGGTGAAAATGAAAATAGATTTTGGGAAATTTATATATTAGTAATGAAAAAAAAAATAATGAAAATAAATCTGAATATGTATACTGGTACTTTCTAATAATACTAATAATTTGATGGTTCAAGATACGTGAATCGAAAAATCATATAATGTTTAATATTATATGTAGAAACGATTGACCATGTGTGAATTAAAAAGAGATAGTCATGTCTATGTTAAAGTAAACAATAATAATTGTAAGCAATAATAGTTTCCAACTACTTATTGATTCCGGTTTCGACCCACTTTGTAGGTCTTTATCATAACAACCCTGTTGGATTTGGCATATGAACGTTTGTAATTAATAAATTTTGGAAAACTGTGGTAAATGTCCTAAGAGCTGTAAACGAAGCACAGATAAAGAGATTACTATATAATCATATAATATAATGGATTCTACAGCTAAATTGCAAAGATTCTTTATTATTACTACAGCACTCTGCTACTAATTGTCATTATATGGTGCAATAAAATGATTATTATATAATAATCATACTATTTTTTATTTGTTTATTAATTTTTTATTTACAAATGTACATTGTAATGCATTTAGTAAATTTGATCTCAGTTAAAATGAAGTGATACAGGTGTGTAGAGAAACCATCCATTGGTAGTACTCTAATAATAATATTACTACTATTAATCGTATAAAATCATATTGGAGGTTTATGCAACATTTTTAGTCAGTCAAACAGAAGTGAGTTTTTACTGTATATTCTCACAATAATTCCTTCATTTTTGGGCAATATATATATATTTTTTAAAATATTTACAGTCATGCGTTTATTCTGTGGCGTAGTCTTAGGCTATAGCTAGACTAAACCATCTTAGCTGGACTGATATTGACACATTTTAATGCCGCAAAGCAATCAAAGTGAGAATAATCAGTAAAAGTTTATATAATAATTGTAATTTTAATTTTTATTGAATGATGCGAAAAAAATACAGTCATGCAGTGGTAT
>NW_027110898.1:633259-650501 GCF_000696795.3 Halyomorpha halys
TATATATATATAGCATTATTGAAGATGTCTACAACGAAGAAAAAAATCGTTTTAGATTCTATCGAGTTGTATCGAAAATAACATGGTTAACTTACTGGTTTACTAGGATTCACTCATACCTTTTTTTTAACCATTAATTTATCCACTTGAGTATATCATCATCATTATACCCACGTTGACTGAAAAACCTTATTAAGCAATAATATTGTCTTCTGTTGATTGTCACTGCAATTTTATACGATATGTATTGTCATATGATGACGGTAATAGGTAAAAAGACATCTTCTTGTTCCTAATTTAATGCACCGTGATCAATGTTCTAATTACTGTACAAAAGACAGGTATCCAACTAGTAATTATCAAAGTGATTAGTATTCATTATCAAAGAGAGGTTAGTGTTTGATACCCTATGTCAGGTTGTTAATTAATAGCTGTATAGTCTGTACGTTGTAACTAGATGCTTGACAACCTATTGGATGACATGAGAATAGTCTAGATGACACACGTCTTAGTAAAATTATATCTTCACCAATGCCATGTTTAGACACTCTCACACGACTGTACGAAAGCCAAAAAACCTGATAGCCCATCACATTTTTTTGGTGAATTAGAAGTACATCGAAATCTCAATAGGGGCTAAGAAAAACAATGACAAGGAAACTCGGAATTGTAGAAAATAAAATAAATTAAACTTTATGCGATTGGTCAAAAAATTCTATAATTTTTTTAAAAATATTTATTTATTTTTTTGTTTCCCTCAGTGTTTTGAGATACTGTGAAGAGAAAGGTTATCCTATAGATAACCAACCTATTCTAACCAGAGTGAAACGGTCTAGTTTACATTCCGTGAAAAAATTAAATGACAGTCCACCCAGGCACACCCAGTAAATAACTCGTAAAAAAATATTTTGACTTTGATTTTTGTCCATTGAACGATGCTCTGTGCCACACGACTACTGGCTCTAGAGAGGCTATAATTAACAAAGATCATATTACATAAAAAAAAAATTATCTAGCTAAAAATGTTGCAATTAGAACTTATTAACTTGAATAGAGTTTCCGTGACTTTATGAAATAGACTTCCATATTCAACGAAGTACGAGAATTAAAAAAAAAAAAATATTCAAATTTCTTACTTTATAGTTGGAATCGGACGATGTTCCTTTTTGTAACTAATGAGCTGCAGTAGTTCTATGAACTACTGGTATATAAAATATAATATAAATCTTATTTAATTTCATCTCGACGTTATTATTTATAAGCCTACTTGATTGATGGATAAGTGAATTAAGTTCAATCATTAAACTATTCGTTTAAGGCGGGTAAAGGATTTTTATGAACACCAAGGCTTACAGTAAAGGGCGGATTTACGATAGCTTAGGGTTCGATTACCTGTGTCAGGCTTCGGATTTTATAGCCCCTAGCTACCAGGTCCATCTTTACATACACCTCAACTTGGGATCTGTCCAAAAACATAAATATCACGGTGGGATTTTGATAAATTCATGTTGCACGCACTAATATTAGCTGTGGGTTAGCATGTGGTGAAATCATGATTTCTACTTCCTCCAACTGCAACACTCGTTGATAAATTAAGTTAATATTTTGAAGAATAACGTTTGCACTCTGTGGTGTTCTATTAATTCTTCTGGGAATTGGGAAATAATAACAGTAGAAGCAAATATATTTGGTTCGGTCCTGAATTTTATGAAATTACTTCTTTTCAATCGTTTACTTTTACAAAAAAATAAATAAAATAACGTTTCTAAAGTTTAATCTTTCGTTAAATTTTATGATTTTATTAAATGAGCTTACATACAAACTGTAGAATTGGATTTTTATAGATATTTTCAAAACTTCTACAATTATTATTTTTTCTACGAATTTGAATTAAAAATTTATTATATTTTATTTGATTTGTTATTAAAAGAAATAAATTAATATTTGCTTGAATTTTATAATATGGAAAATACTTTGTCAAATTTACAACTGGATAATAAAAAATCTTTTTTTGGAATACATTTTTGGAATTATTTACTGATTTTCAAATTTGAAAACTATAATTTTCTCTTTTGAATAATGTAGCTATGTCGGAGTAGCAATTTTTATTGTACTGGCACTATTTTCTATTTAAATTAAGAAATGATTATACTATATTAGTATTAAGAAAATGTGGTGACATGTAAAGCAATAATTTCACTTTTTTTTGTCCTATAAATCATCTCATCACAACCGCCAGGTTTGTAAAAATTGTGGGCAAGGGAATATTATTAAAAAAAGGTAGCATATAATAATATATATATGGAAAATTTTATATCTAGACATATTAAAATTTTAGTCTCTCAAATAATATATTTAAGTCCATGTGCAGTATATTTAAAAAAAAAAAAAACCGTTTATTTATTTTATGTGTTCTTCCTCTATAAATTATTATTAATTAGTATACAATAAATTATTATTAATAATAAAATTAAATAATTAATTAATTAAAATTGTTGATGTCAATAAAACAACAATAAAATAAATTTAGGAGAAGTGCAAAAGAAATACTGATTGAGTTTCAAACTAAAGTAAAAAATTAAAATTAAAATACAATAATATTAATTAAATTAAATTAGCAATTAAATTGATTTTTTGTGGTTGTTTCACCTTCTAAAGTAATAGAATAAATAATTATTTGCCAAAGACGGATTCAAACCGAAATCCTTGGAGGCAGTATCACGGTGCCCTTCTCATTGAATCTCAGAAATTATTGAACGTTGAAAAATAATTCAGAATTAAATACCTGCAAAAAAAAAACAACAGGAAAATAACATAAAAAGAAAAAAACGAACATCATTGGTGAACGCAAAAAGTTCGACTGGCCTGAAGGTAATCTTCAGAGAGGATTTTTTTCATCTCCTTTCTATACTTCTTGTAAAGACCTTTCTCGCCGACTATCTATGTAGAAGAATACTTCTTGTAAGTTATTGCCTTCTATTGCGGTGATCGTTCGTCATACTGGCTTGTATCCATTTTCATAAAACGAACATGAAATGTAATCATGAAATTTTCAATAGAATATTTCAACTTAGAAAATAACTGTGGGGAGGTTCATCCCCTAATCAAAAAGTTTTGCGACCTTTGTGAGAGAGAGGCAACTAAAAACAAATGGGAAAACTGCCACCGAATTTTGAAACAATTTATTTCCTTACATAAAAATTGTCTCGATTTACCTTTTTTATTGCCAGATTATATTGAGGAAAAATTAGAAAACAAAACAATCTCTGTTCAAATTTCTACACGGTCGATGGCCAACCAAGAAAATCATTCATGGAATGCTCTGAAAAAGCTGTGCAAAAGAAAAAATTGACTGCAACACACTCGCAAATCGCCTAGGGCAAATACTTGTGGGGATCTAATGAGGAATCTCCTTATTATGTCTGATCCCTTCATTGCTTCACAAAAGTATATCAAGAAACCATAAAAAAGTTGATAAAGATATAAAAGGTTTTTTTTAATGTCTCAAACACTTCGAATGATATTTTAAACGATTTTATTCCAAATTCAGAATTAAATAAGTCAGATTCAGACTCTGGTGATATGTTTTATGTTTATGTTATCGCTGAGTTCAAAGCGTTATTTTGAATCATTTTTGGTTTCTTCTTGATGTACAGGTAGAAGTATCGAACATAAATTCCATGATGCTTTTGAAAATCAGTTGTACACTGCTGCTGTTCAGTTAGTATTGTTTTTAGTCCGCCTTGTGTTTTAGTTTTATTCATTGCCTGTTTATAAATCCAACTTTCAAGATTGTGTAATCTTTCAAGATTTCTCAATTCTTACCCTTGTTAGTGCTTATATTTGTGTCAAGTATTTCTATTTACTATTTTTCGAAGTTTCATGGCTGCTTCCTTCCTTTTCAGGGTGTTATTTTAGTTGTATCCTCATAAATCCAACTATACAGATCGGAAATATTTGTGCTGACATTTTTCAAGACAATAGCACAAATATTTTTTATACAAATATGGAATACAGGATTTTAGTTCGTTTTGTCAAATAGTGAATTTCTTTCTTAGTTGTATTATGAATATTTTATCAAATCTATTTCAATCAGCAGTTTTGGTATGGTTGTGTTTTTTTTATACTGATGATTAGTTAAAGGCATCTGTTGATTGGGAAGAGGGTTATATGATAAGAAATCTATCAGTGTTCATAAAATTAGTGTCCATGAAATGATTTAAATATCTGAACAAATTGCGAAGCTTTAATGTTACATAACATTACTTTAAAGTAACATAAAAAATGTTACATTCCTCACACTTCCAAATATCTTTAAACTTGGAATACTGATTAGAAACAAATTTTGGGCGGTTGAAATATTCTAACTTACGTCGTTTCGAAATAATTTTATATCTTACCAGAACTTAAGGCAGTGGTTTCTAACCTTTTATTGGCAGTGGAATCCTTTTAGTAAAAGAATAAAAAAGAAGGAACTCTTTGGGTAGAAGTAGGTGAACGGTGAAACCCCTACATTTGATACGAAAAGAGTGTCAAATGCCGTCTTTTCAGCAAAAGTTGAGCGAGAGTTTTTTTTTTTAGCTGATACCTATAAAAACCTGTGCAAAATTTTAAAAATATATCTGTGTGGAGTTGACGTAGAATTATATTATGTCGTGGAACACCGGTTGGGGACAACAAACTTTAAGTCAGACGACGCAATAAATCGTGAGCTCAGCTCATCCGACCCGGAGTAGAAAATGTGTAAAATTGTGTCTTAGACCAGATGTGGATGGAATGACCTGAACAGGTCTGGGTCCAATTGGACCACTCAGTCAGTCCCAGTGGAAGCTGGTTCCCAGGTCTCTTTTACTCACTACCTGACTTATCCAATATAAGCGCACCTTTAGAGTGAAAATTGGAATATATTCCAATTATCATACAACGGTTTGTGTGTTTTTTGGAACACTTCAAATTTCATTCAGGTCAATATTGATGTCAAAGGTAATATCGAAATATGTCGAAATAAATGTAGCACCGCAAATTAACACTGTAACGGTGCATAAATCTAGATGATAATGTTGGTTAATAGCAAGGCACCCTTATGATTGTTTTGTAATACTATTGCAGTTCTTTAAGACATAGGCTTGGTAGATTTTATATTTACGAGAATAATGTTATAATACGGCTTATGTAATCAAGCAAGATCTACGGATTTGTTTAAGATTAAACGATTAATGTCGTCTGACCAAATCATTGAATTATATGCGTTAAGTTGCCATACATAAATCATGCTGTTGATCATTATTATGTGTTATCTTTGAGTTTGTTTATTTATTTAATGTAGGAATTGTTATTGTCTAATGCCGTATGATCAATATTTACCTTGAAATGTTTATTTCTTTGATGCATTTTGAACTAAGTAAACTTAGGACACCGTTCCTGCGTGTAGACTGTCACGCACGTTTAGATAGTTCCTTACAATCCTTAAAGAGGTGGGTCTCTAAGCAATTAAGGCACATAGCAATACCTTTACATCATTTCTCCCTGTTGTAGAATTTACTGCTATTGTTGTATCTTCTCGCCCGAATTTAATTTTCCGCTCAATGCTTTTTAGAAACCAGATAAATGTTGTTTTATCACTGTATTTACGGGCCTCAACGTAATAGTTTCACATGTAATGTTATAACTGTTAGGTCTAGTCACCTAGTGTTGTAGATCCAGTACGACAATACTGTTTACAACATGGTATTGGCAGTCAGTAGCTGCAATGGTTGTAAACTATCCTTATATTTATAAATAATCTAGTGTAGTTCATCTCCAGTATTTAGGAATTTAAAAATTTGTATAGAAAAAGTTTTAACTAAAACGTAACTATGTATTGAAAATCATTTTCAGCAGTTTGTCAATGTCTTTGAAAATTTTGAGACCAATATAATTCACTAAATAAATTTTTAAAAAATAAAAGCGAATAATATATTAACTGGTTATTAAAAAAGTTCTCGAGTGATGTAAATCGATTTTTAAATCATTGTACTTATGTTATTATCCTGTTTTCATATTATGCGTTTCTGAATACTCGGCCTCCAGATTATTCTGTCACTTGAATGTTGTGCGACATTTTCATGTAAATCGCTTGTCAAGGTTAAGCCCTAAGAAGTGGACGCGGTTTACTGTATGGAGACATATATTATTACATTATATTGGATGACGTAAAATGGACGGAAACCCTAAAGGTCAAACAAAAAAGATTTAACAGTTGAAATAAATTCTTCAAGTACAGGTTCAGTCTTCATTAGCGACAGTGAAAAAATATTAAGTAAATTGAAAAAAAAACAACAACATTGTTTTGTTAATTTTTTTTTAAAGCAATCCACAGCGAAGTTGATGTTTTTCTGGTTATCTACAGGTGATCAACCTATTCTAGCCATGGTCAAGGTAGGGGGTCAAGTTTTTCATTTTGTGGGACCGCCACTTAATGAAAAAAGTATTCAAATAGACTGAAACATGTTTAATTTCCTCAGTAACGAACATCAAAGGCTCAAAAATAATAATAATAATTATAATGGATAATTTATGCTGACTGAAATTTAAATACTTTTTTTAAACTATCAATGCAAAAATTATTTATTGTTGTTTACATTTGCTAATCATGAATGACATTGATAATTATTCTTGAAGAAATAGATGACTTGGATTCTTGCCAGAGAAGGCAAACAACTTTGAGAACTAATTATGTTTGTTGAGTTATTTTTATTTATTTCTTGTTTATTTACATTTTTTAGAACTATTTTTACTATAATCATTAGAAAAACGGAATTATAGTCTCCATTTTTTTCATCTATAACCAATAGTGAAATGATCTTACGCTTAAATATCTAATTACAATTTCTGTATTAAGTTACAATAAAATATGGCCTCAAATTTCTCATTTTCACTGTTAAGATTCATAAAGTTCACTGATTCCCACTTTTTCCTCCCCAAGGTCATTATTTTATTTTCATAGGGCACGTATTTAAAATATGTTTCTCATAGAACAGTGGTTTCCTCTTTTTAAAAAAAAGTAAAATTATTCTATTTTTAATATTATTATTATTTTTTTAGGAGCAATAAATGACTGAATTCAATATTTACTTTTTTTTTGTTTAATTACACAATGAAAAAGCACATAACTCATTACAGTCTCTATTATAAATTTTTGGAGGACCACTCATTTCTGATAAATAAAAACTTACATTCTTGAATGAGAAATAGTCGGTGAACTTCTGAACTGATTTCTTAATATATAACTAAAATATGGATATATATAAGATTTTCTGTATATTATTATCACAGTGGAGGATAAAGGCGATTTAAGATAGTTTAATCGAGGAATATTTAAATAGAGGCTGAAATTGAAAAACGGCGTTATTTTGAGGATCTGCATCAGTCAAAAAAAAAATGAACTTTTATTTAAACTATATAATAAAATATGAAGCCGTGCGCAAAAAAAAAAAAAAAAAAAAAAAAAAAGAAGTGTTCTCTTTCCATTCGAATCAGATATCTATATATATATTTTTCTCCTTTAGTTATTTATAAAAGGCTTAAATATTTCATTTTTATTCATTGCTTAATATCACTAACAATTAGAACTGTCTATTTTTTTTAAATTAAAGATTCTTTAAAGGAAATTGATGTGAAAATTCATTATTTAATTCCTGTTATGCTAATTAAATGGGGGTGAGACCTACTTGGGATTAAAAATCACATGATTATATTTTAATTCACTGAGTTTAATCAAAATCGTTAGTTGTAAAAAATAATGTAAAAAATCGATTCTATAAGTGCCTCTTTATAGAAATACGATTATACAAAATTAAGGCAATGAATAAATACGAAATATTTAAGAATTTTATGAATAACTAAAGGAGAAAAAAATAGATAAAGATATATAGATATCTGATTCGAATGGAAAGAGATCACCTCTTTTTTTTTTTTTGTATTTGCGCACGGCTTCGTATTTTATTGTATAATTTAAAACTTTTATATATAATATAAAACATCATTTATTTTTTTTTGGCTGGTGTAGATCCTCAAAATAACGCCGTTTTCAATTTCAGACTATTTTGAAATATTACTCGATTAAACTATCTTAAGTCTCCTTTATCGTTTTAAGCAAATGTTTCAGTGAAAAAGTGCCGCCTTTCTCTAGAGGTCTTAGTGGGGTGGGTCCGGCCGGGAAGGATCGTATTTTTTTGTATTATGATCTCCGCCGTTAGTCATAGGTCTATATTTAAATACCTTCACTGTGATATCAATATGCAGAAAATCTTATTTATATGTATATTTTAGTTATATATTAAGATATCAGTTCAGAGGTTTACCGACTATTTCTAATTCAAGAATGTAAGTCTTTGAATGTGGTCCTTCAAAGCAAAAATTTATTACAGGGACTGTAATAAGTTCTGTGCTTTTTCATTGTGTAATTAAACTAAAAATAGTTATAAAAAAAAATTAAAAAATCGATTCTATAAAGCGACACTTCCAGTTGGTCGATTTTAACAAAAAGATAGCTGTAACATATTTATTTTACTTCGAAATTTATATATTTAGTGCAAGTTATACTTATAAGAATCATTTATCTATTTGTATAATACTTGTGCTTGTTTGAAGTTAAAGAAGGCTAATTAGCAGATTCTATTCCTTTGAGTTTTGCATTGGATAGAGTTATACATTTTTTATTAAACATTTGTTATGTGCATATATAAGAGAAACGAGGCGGCGTAAAAATCTACTTAAGAAAGAGTGTATCCTGAGAGTAAACAGGTATAGCCTGGACAACTAAAGGTGTAAATCCACACGTTCCTGAAGTTTCAAGGCAAGTTGTGGCATATTTTATCCCTTGCCTCACAATTTCGTCGACACAGCCTCAACCTCGGTAGGAACTTCTTTTAAACAACTAAAATATTCCACGGTCTGTTTTTTAAAATGAATCTTAATTATCGCAGAAATAAAAATTTCATGAATTTAGTTACTAGATATTTTCCCATTATTATAAATAGTATATTCCAAGTTATATCAAGGGAGGGTGGTAAAATTAGAATAAATCAAAACATGTCCGAAATAGATAAAGATTTTTACACACTATGGAAAAATTTTGACATTAATCTCAATGCTCTCCCAACATGCATACTTAACAAAATATTCCCTAAATCTGAAATTTTGAAAATATGAACTATTTTCATATAGATGTAAACTATAATGGTCGTCTGCATTTGTTTTTATAAGGAATATAGACCTTATTTGCAATATGGGCTAACTACCTTGATAATACTGATATGGGCTAGTAGACCATATTGGTAGCCGTAGCTGAACACGGCCCTGAAGCAAAGTAATCCATTGGGCCCCCTACCACTGAATATCTTATGTGTTTAATTTGTAAATTATAATAATATAAGGCACCAGTAGATAAATTTTATGCAGTTATATGAACACCTTATAGAACCGCATGATATTTTGGACGGAACGTGGTTATCCGAGAAGACCTCTGTATTGATACTGCGTTTTCAAGAATGCCAGGAGTCATAACTTCGTTTTAGGCCGATCTGTGTAACAATAAAATAAAATTTCCTCAAAATCCTAAATTATAGTGAGTTAGGGGAGAATTTCGCTGGGAGAAACCTCTGGAGTTTCTTTTGTGCTCGTATTCAACCTGCCTACAGTTTCCAGTTTAAATTAAAATTTTATGTAACATTTTTCGTGTTAAATATTTGATTATGTTTGTAAATCTTATGAATAATTTATTTTGCATTATTAACACTTTCAGTTGAACTCTTGTTCATTACTGTACTTTTTTTACTCATTTTTATGTCATAACAATAAATATGTAAAATTGTTTTATTTATCGCACTTCTGTGCAAGTACCATACTTTATTTAGGAATACAATGTATTGTTAATGTTCACAACTCACTACTTCAACTATATTGAATTCGTTCTTTGAATTTGAACTAATCTATAATAATAATTTATTTTTTTGTTTATAGGCCAACCCTCGTACAAATTGAGTTAGCCTGTGAAATATAAATAATAACAAACAATATACCCAAGTTGGGCTATCCAAATTCGTTAGATTAAAACAGTAAAACAAAAACGTCACTTCATATTTAATACTATTAAAAAACAAAGGAGAAAACAGCAAAAACTATACCTTCTATTGGGACGATAGGTGTCCAGCTCTAAGGAAAAGGTTTTGGGTCACTTATATAAAAAACAGTTTAAGGTCCAATCCTGAGAGTACAGACAAGAATTCTTACGACTGAAGTTCGGCTAAGATCGCTTAGCTTCGGCATGTATCGGATTCGATTCTCATGATACCCGGGGCAATTTGTCAAAAAATGGAATGAACTAATCAATACTACACTTATTATAAAATTTCAATAATTGTAAAATACTTTCTTATCTATGGGGAATATTATTTTTTTTCAATATGATTTATTTATTAATTGTATTCATTTTTACTAATTTTTAAATTAAATAAAAGATATGCATAGATCCAAAATTCGATGCAGATCAGAAAATACGAAAAACTCATCTTACCATTACAGTATAAATTGAAAAAATACGTATTGTTAATTTGTTGTTATATAAAAATATTAAAAGAAATAAATATATACCCACGCAAAATGTACTTATAAAGTCGAAAATATTAGAACCTGATATTATGACCTGAAGATTATAAAAGGTTTTCTTACGTTCATCTTGTTCTAACCTGTTCTAACTAAAATAATAATACAAGATCTCGTTATAACTGTATCTAAAATAAGATGTTGTTAAAAGAAAAATAATAATTAATTATTAAATTGAATTTCCAGAACATTGATAATTTTGTTTTGATATTAATAAATTAAACGTTCCAACTATCTTTTTATTTTTTTTATTATCTTTTTGTCCTATTTATCAGGCTACATTTTCCTGGGTTTATTGCATAAATAAAAATACTTAAATATGATTTTTTTTATAGATTTTTTACAATTACAATAGATTACACTAAAATTAAAAAAAAATCAAGTACCCACCTTTTACCAGTTTCTCAAATATGGCGCAATTGCATATCATCTTTCTCATACGCTGCGGCGATATTGTATATTGGGTTAAATTTTTGGATTACGCTCTTTTTTTTTTTACGGATTGGAATAGTAAAGTTATCATCCCTCTAATTAGTTAACATGATGTTTGATTATGATATTTATGTGATGGCAACATTTGCTATTTTGGACTTCAGCGAGCACGAATTGTGCTTTCCAGTTGTTTACCTCAACGAATAAATTAACCGTTAAACGTGAACACTACTCGACTGAACACTAGCAGAGTGCCTAATAGGGATGAAATTGTCGGTTACTGCATTGGTGGAACAAAATGAATTAATATTCACAATTACGTAAATTTCTTATATCTAATTACTAAGTAATACGTAAATATTTTCTAATTATTTAAATGTTTCTATACATCCTTTCTGTTATCCTTGATGTAATATTTATATAACTTTTATATTTTCAGATATGAAAAATATTGGGTTAAATAACTTATGATCTAACATTTATTTAATTATTTCAGCGTTTCAATTATTTCAAACTTTGCTTATCATGTATGTTTTTTGGTAATAAATTAAATAGTGAGCACATTGAAATTTCATTAGCACAACCTGTAGCCAAACACCATGCCTTAAATAACCAACTTATAAACATATCAACCCCGTAAGTTTATTTTAAAATCTTATTTAGGATTTTTGATTTATTCTAAAAAGTTTAAGACATTTAATGTTTCTGTATAATAATTTCTTTTTTTTTTCGTAGCCTCCTTCATTTTCATATTTGGTTAATACATAACATGAATACACATTACATGATATACGAGGGTGGTTTGAAAAGTTCTCGGAATCACCGCTAGATGTTATTGCTAAAGCAATGAAGTTGAATAATCAAACATACTTTGTGATGGAATACGAGGCGTGAGTGGTAGTAACAACTCTTTGTTGTTGTTTTATGCGCAGTGATTTGTGACAATGGAAAAAAACTGAGATTCGAGCAGTGATTAATTATTTTGTAAAGAAAGGTATGAAAGCAAAGGAAATTCATGCCGACTTCCAGAACACACCGGGGGAAGGAGCAGAGCTTCATATTCAACTGTTTCCAAGTGGACCAGCGAGTTTAAATTTGGTCGGAAGAGCTTAGATGGTGATCCGCGTTCTGGATGGTCTAAAAGTGCTACGACCCCAGAATTTATTGCAAAAGTGCATAAAAAGGTCATGGTGGATCATAGACTGAAAGTACGCGAGATTGCTGAAGCTGTAAGGATGTCATCAGAATGGTTATATCACTTTTTAACCGAAGAATTGGAAATAAAAAAAATATCCGCAAGATGAGTACCGCGGCTCTTGAAATTGGACCATAAACGCACTAGATTCGAAATGTTCGGACAAAATCTGGCCCGTTTTCAGCGCAACCAACAATACCGTTTGCGCCGGTTTGTGACTACAGATGGAACTTGAGTCCACTACTATACCCCAAAAGGTATCTCTCATTTCCGAGATGGGATCAAGGCATTGGAACATAGCTGGACCAAATGCATTAGTCTACAGAGAGACTATGTTGAAAAATAAAAGCAGTTCCATTGAGATAAGACACTTCTTTCCAGTGCATTCGGAGAACTTTTCAAACCTCTATCACCATAGTAAGATATTTATTGCCTTTTGGCATTATAAGGTTAGTTGAGGGTCCTTTTTTTTACATTCACTTACTATACTATATAGATATGAAATATATAGTAAGGGAAAATATTGTGGCCGTGCAAAATTTCGAATTCGAGTTTTTGATGAAAATACAGATTTTGAGGTCCCCTAAGTCCAAAAAGTGTGTTAATCGCGCAAAATGGTGTGTTTGTCTCTATCCCAAAAACGAAATGTCGTACAAAACTGAAATTATCTATTTAAGGCGGTCATAAGCCTGGGAAGTGCTGCAATTTTTTTGGTAAAACTACTAGAAGTGCCAGTTTATGGAATTGATTTTTCATATTTTTTTTATTATTAGAAAATGACGATTTTGATTAACTCACGGTGTCAATAAAGAATTAAATATTTTTTAATATCACCTGGGTCTTAGTCTAGTTAAATAGTTTGGCAGGATTAAATGGAGAATTTTCAAATAATCTCTCTAATGTATTTTAATTTTTTTTATGAAAAAAAATATATAAGTCGTACTCGTTGTTAGCAATAACAAACAATATATAAATACAAGGTATTGAAGAAATTTATGAATAAATAAAGAAGAAAAAAGGAACAAAAAAGAAACATCAAATTCTTACGGGGGAAGCCGAGACAACCCCATCTTTTCCAATTGCATTACGGCTTCGTTATATTTTGTTGAACTGGTGTATTCTTAGCAAGAACAAAATTTATATCTGTTATTTCTACCTCGAGAAAATCTAAAATACGTATTTTTGTAGAAACAGAATAATATAAATTTTTGTTCAAAATTTTAATCTTCCCAGTTTAAAGATTTTTTATTTAACAGTTATCTACGTAAAAAAATTAAAACTTTCCTGAGTCAAATCAGAAATCTTAAATGAAAGTTAAAAATAAATATAAGGAGGTTGGCATGTTTACGCATTAGTTATTTAAAGCAGAGGTCTTTGACTACTGTCGAGAGTCCCAGATGTTTGCTCCGTATTTATGTATTTAAAACAATTGTAATTTATTAACAAATAAAAAAAATATTATTTTAATATTTTACCATTTCATATATACTGGAAAAATGCAAGTGCAAATGTTCTTGTATCATATTGTACCGTGTTTATCTTATGAGAAGCTTACTTCTACTTGTATTAAGTTTTTATATATATTTTTTTATCTTTATAGTACTATAAAGATAATCTCTGTTATAAGCCTTTTTCGTGGAAATTTGTGAACCATAAATTACAAAAAATAAATAAACCATCACGATTTGTTTTTGTTATCTAATGTAAATAAGGTATACTTAATCAAATATTCTAAGAATATATTAGCTATTCTCTGAGCATTTTAAAAATTTTATTTTCTTTTAGTAGGGATTTTTCATTTCATAGTAGGGATTTCAGCAAATTTTTTATTAAAATAAACTTACTGAAAGTGCCCATTTTTTAAATTTATTTCCACCATTTTCTTCAAAATAGCTCAACGATTTTGATTAAACTCGTTATATTAACCCAATTTCTTACAAAGTATTGAAGCTGTGACTCTCCATGTTTTTTTTTTTCTTCAGATTAGTAGTATAACCACTATAAATGTCTTAAATAATAATTTGGGTATCGGCAGCAATGAGAAGATTTCTCAATTCTATAAAGTGTTGGTAAATTAGGAAAGCAAAAGCATTTCGATTTAAGTTTTGAAAAACACTTTTTTAATAAAAAATTTACAATCATTAAGTAGCATTACTTAATCACATTGGGTTATTCTAAAAGTGAAGCTTAAAAGACTTTCGCTACTTGTTTGTTCCAACAGTCAAAACAACTAATTATTTTTTTGAAAAAATGTTGGAAGATAGTCCGAATAGTGGTCAATAAAGGTGCAAAATATTTTAGTACATACGTTTAACTATAAATCTTTAATATGAAAAATAAAATAGTAAAATTTTAGGAACAAAAATATAAAGACATAAATTATTTCTTAAAAAACCTTTGATTATAATCAAATACTTTAAGTTTTAATTTTTTCAATATAAAAAAAATTTTCATTGTAAAAAAACCTTTTATATTATGGCTGATAATAAAATATAATATAGTAAAAGAAAAAATTCTACTTTTAAATAACCGATTACCAGTTTTGGCTAAATTTATGTTCCTTGATATTAGTCATTTTTGTTTTAATTTATTAGTAAATGTTTTCAAGGTAGGATATGCCTGTTTCCTATCATGGGATTTTTTTATCAACCATGAATAGCAGATTACAAATTTTCGCTAAATTTATAATGTTGCTTGATATGGTTTCGGGGTTGGTCCTGGAATTTTACTAAACTATAGTCATTATATAGTCGTTATATAGTCCATAGTATAGTTGAAGATTGAAAGATGAACATCGCTTCAGTTCCGAAGTGGTTGTGCTACTACCTAGTAGATAATGTCAAAACTAAAACTGGAAGTGCTTACTTTTTTCTTGATGATAAAGAAAATTTTTATTTTGCTGGGAAACTGGTCTGAATAAAAAACGGACAAAATTAAAAAAAAGTACCTTCTTAATTGCTGCAGACCCCTGAATTCTCACTCTATATGCTTTATTTATTTACACATTTTCTCTTTAGTACAAAATGTATTTGATAGTTTATATTATTATATTATTGTGGTTGAAGTATAATATATCTGTTGGGGGTACTAGTCCGGTAAGAGGGCCTAGTGGTCATTTTCGCCAAACTATGGTGTACTAACTTAGGTGGGAGTGTCTAAATTCATTTCTCAGAACCGCCAATAAATAAATACTAACTGCTTTTGGTAGAAATCAAACTTACAATGTTCCGGACTGGGTATTCTAGGACCTATGCCCAACTTTCACGGTCTTCACATCTCTTGGTCCAACATAGTAATTAACTCGCCTTCAAGCTCTCTAACCATTCTATAAATCGATGTAATTAAATAATTTATGAACCTAAAGCTCCTTTCTTCATCTTTTTGTTACCTCAATCTCCTATAGATAACTGAATAGATTCTTTCTATACTAAACTTAATACTTAGAGCCAAGAAAAATGTAATTAACGCTTTTAGAATTTTTATCCTGCTGTCCTGGTTACATCATTGATATATATGTATTCAGAACATACATTTTATTACAACTGTCTTTATTGTTTCTTGTAGTAATTCAGATTTTAATATACTTAACCGACAACTTTGAACTTTACAGCCTCTAAACCAATAACTTAAATTGGTTTATCTCGATGGTTTTGTCACAAAGTGTTATGATTTGACACGGGCCCTTGATCAAGAGAACCACAAACCGCCGATAGACAAACCTGGGACACCTAACTTGATCTAATTTCAGTTGGTCAAGTTGGAACCTAATTTGGAAACTTCGGCTCAAAGGGGGTTTCCTCAGATAATATCTTGTTTCCAAGATACACCTTGGATGTTATGAGCTAAAATGATTATAACTAATTCTAGGCCATAGGGTAGCAATATTTGTTAACTATTTGTGTTAAATTTATTCAGGCGATCTCAAAAAGGTGGAATACAATTGAATATTTGATTTGACCTGAGTTCGAATCGAGAATTTTAGTTTGCAGCTTAACCTACATCTGCGCTGTGATTTCCAATAATGCTATGCCCCAGTCATTCAAAACTTCTTTAACACGTTTTAAATAAACGTAAAATTCTAAATTTAAATTTCTAATTTTACTTTAAAACCTTGGGTTTAGAATATGTACCAAAATAAAATCCAGAGCCTTACAAATTTATTGTACATACAACAGTATAAAAATGGTATTCGAAAAAACGTATGTTTTCTTTCAATTTTTCAACGGGGGGGGGGTATACTTCAGTATTTTTTTAAATTATTTAGAATAGGCAATAATTCTTATTTTCCTTTTTACATAAAACAAATCTAACATATTAATTTCTTAATATTGAGGTTCGTTATACTTTAGAACCATAAAATTGAAAAACAAACTAAAATAATATCTAGAACGTTAGGAATATATTGTACAAAAATGGTCTGAAATAATTTATTTGAAAATAAGTTTCCTAAAAAAAATATTAAAAATTTTCCGACTAGAGTTGTCTATGAACTGCTAGTTTTCAAAAGAATAATTTCATAAAAATATTCATTAATTGGTACATATGTTTTTATATTTATTTATTTGATATTATTGGCAATAATTCTAATTTTTCTGTCGTTTCCTCTTTCACAGAAAATAAATATAGCATATTTGTCCCATAAATATTGGAGTTCGTTCCCTGAAAACTTTAAACTTCATCACTTGAATAAAATTTAATTGCCTAACCGATCTTTAACTGTTCTATTTCTGAGGGTTAATTTTATAATTTCTATTTCGCTAAAAGATGTTCATTTATTTCTGCCCTATTGTTGTGAAAATAGTGTGCTAGTCATAAATGATTCTTTACTTTCACAGCATGGTTAAGAACAAGTCAAGCCGTTACAAGTGATGGCGGCAATTAGAGTGAGAGGTGCCCAGGCAACCACATTGGAGAAAGCTGCCAAGATGTATATAGATTATACATACCCTAGGGATGACCCGTCCCAGGATA
>NW_027110898.1:652664-658087 GCF_000696795.3 Halyomorpha halys
TTTCCTCAGGTATATTTTATATCTATAATTTTAGCAAAAATATATGGTCATCTTCGTCATTTAAAATCAGAAACCATCTTTTTACAGGCTTTATCTTTCGGAGTTTCAGATAACTGCATCATATACAGTGAAAATGTTCATGTTGCCGAATTGGCACGAAAGCGTGTATCGTATTTGAGATAAAGCATGTATCGTAGAAACCTTTTTTGAAGTAACAACTTAAGATTGGACAAGATACATTAAGAACTTATTCCCGCTTTAGAAAGAGTACAGCCCGAAAGTAGGAAGAAAAAAGAGGCAAAGTGAATCAAAACTTCTAGAAGTAAAGCAGACACCCACTAAGTTGATTACTACTAGTGTTGTTCTAGAAAAGTAGTGATTCATTTCAGACTTGTATTGGGCGTTGACTTTTCCCATCGTCACTTTCACTGTTTCAATCTGTGTACACTTCTGTGACACCAGCAACATCGAACACATTCTTGTAGAGTGGCCAGTGGTGTCCTTAACCCCAGGGAATTTAGTAATGGAATAGTATCAGAGAGGTCCTTTAGGAACCTTACCGTACTTGAACTTAGTTAATCAGAACTGATTAAGAGGTTTTCTTCATTTGCTTCTGAAATTCCAAACATGCCAAATATTTTAAGCCACTCGACCTTTCTCTGAGAACTTTCCTACCGATTTAAAAAAAAAAATACTGAATTACTTGTTCTAATATTATTAACCTCTGAGGTTAGACGTTATATTTAAGTTATCTTTAAGACGATACCTCTCAATATTTTGTAAAGTACTTTTTCTGATACAATTATCTATTGACATTAAAAGTTTAATTTCATAAATAAATTACCTAATAAAATTTTCCGAAATTGATTTATTTTGGCTTTAAAATCTTCTGTAAATAATGAATTTACCCTATATAATTTGCGATATTTTTTAAATTTAAGTAGATTAATTTACAAAAGCAGCTTTATACCACCAAAAATATACATTTTTAAAACGATCAAATATCGAGTCGTATAATTTCTGCCCAACTTATCTACATATTTAACGAACATTGACCACTCAAACCTTTTGAATTGTGGACTACTGTATATTTCGAATTCTTAAAAAAAAAAAAGTTGTGTACATACAAAAGTTGCTACAGAAATTTTAAATTTTGGTCAATGTCGGAAATTTGCTCTTCCTAGTATGCGGCAGGTTTGACAATCTACCAAACAACCGTCTTGAAATATTGAAAATATTTTTTTACTTAATGTTTATTCCTCAAAAAATTAATATTTTGTTTCGTTATGTTTTTTTGTTTTTATGAAATCGTTAATTATCAATTTTTATTTTAAATTAGTCAATTTATTTTTTTTAATCTTTTTATCGTAGTAAGTTTTTGAAAAATAAATCAACTTTAATAGGTTTTAAGTAATGGATTCAATATTGATATTCTTGCTTTCTTTTTATTTCAATTTTGAGATATAATTATAATTTAATTATAAATATTTAATTGTTAGTATTGACGCTTTTGTTAATTTAAGACTCGTAAATTTACATCTATCTATCGTTCAATTCCATGCAAACACTCTTCTCCTTTTGAGATGGAAAATTATTTTTTTTTTTTAGACATATGAAACTGATATGGTACATTTCATGAGTGCATTTTAAGCATACTGATACTTTTCTTCGAAATTTGCATTCCTTGTCAGTCTTAGTAACGTTCCGTTGCAAATGCTCCTGACACACGATTACCATCTCACATCGTGATTGACATTGATTCACTGGCAGCAACGCAAGTACATTGTAATTACTAGACCATTTATATCAACCATTTATTTTACTATACCAATTTAATATTAATTATACTATTACAAATACATGATCGCATGTATCTTATTAAATAGTATTAAATAATAAGTCTCTAATTAATTATATATTTTGAATCGGAACTTTTATCCTGAATTGGGATGTAATTTATCGGAGGACTATAATGGGACTTTATAACTAACCTATTAAACAAAATAAATAAATAAATAGGTACTGCTACAACCCATGAAGGGTAATTTTAATAGGTTAGTAAGATTTAATAACATTTCGTCCGGTTACAATAATTAGTAAGACAAATATTGTAGAAGTATCATTTCTTGGATGAAGACTTTTGAATAAAATTCCAAAATTGCAAATTTATTTAGAGAACATTAGTCAGTATGATTTTAATCTCGTGGCTTTCATATTATAAACAAGGAAAATAATAAATTTGCAATTTTGGAATGTAATAAAATTCTATACATTCCAAAATTGCAAATTTAAAACAACAATTTTTCGATCCCTCTTTAGAAATTAGATTTTTATTAAATTATAAAAAAATACCAATGTGATTCTTCCGTGGAACGTGAGTGAAGTATCTCCAAAGTTAGGTTTATTTTATTATACTGAAGGTTTCCTTCAGTATTTTGTATAACACATTCAGAATTTTTTTTTTTTTTATTTTGGAAACAGTTTTTGAAAATAGGAATGTACAAATTTTTATACTTGGTTAACAAACTAGTTTCAAAACTGAAGTTATAGTGCCCTCTGCCTTCGCTGTCCCCTTTGCAGTAACTCTTGGCAAGTGCTTTCTGGGAGAGCCCTGTTAATTAAATTCATACTCAGCCCTAACGCTGTTCTGATGGTAATTGGGCTTCCATAGTTCCTAGTTGGGCATCCAGAAATACCTCGCTCCTCTAATTGTTTCTTCCTAATGTCAATAATCTTTCTTAGCCTTTTATTCTAAAATGTTGAGGCAATAATGTCAAGAATTTCATTGGATGAAATTGACAATAACTGATATATGCAAATATTGTATGTTTTTATTATTATAATTTTTTTTTCAATTGTGACCTCTTGAAGAAAAGTCTATTACTGAATAGTTACATGCGCCATGTCTATTAATATTGGGCACATCACATAAAACACAAGCAATATTTTTATTATATTGTAATTAAAATATGTATACAATTGTAATATATTTCTATAAACTTAAATTAATAAAAAGAAGTAAGAAAATCCTAAATTAAAAAAAAAGAATATCAAAAATTACAATTAAAATAGAAATTAAAAGACAAGAAATTAGGAAAGGAATATGATGAATAATGATTTAGTGAATTCTTTCCCTATACTACTTTTTATTTTTTTTGTTGTCGAAAGCTTCCAAAAAAAAAGCTAAATGTTTTTATTTTGTATATATTTTATTATCGATTTAGATTATGTAGGAACCTAATATCTTAGTAACGAACTTTATCAAGCGAGAACTATAACTGCAAATAATATATTTATTATAGACATTTTTTTGTTATACTACTAATTATTATTTTTTAACACTGTATTTTTTTTTAACTTAAAACAAAAATGTAAAGTTTTTGGAGTTCATTAAACCAAAAACTAAAAAGAAAATATGTAAGATATTCTGGTATACAGGTTTACTACTCTAAATATCCACAATATTTGATATTTTGAATTAATTTTTCCACTTAACTCTGGAATTTCCAATGGAGTGCCATAATATTTTGCACAGATTCTTTTTTTTCACAGATTCTGAGAGTTAATCATATTTTAATACGATTCATTCATTTTCCTTCCACGTGAGGGAGACATAGCTGATCTCAGATTTTTTAAAGCTGAATGTAAATATTGTAATTTAGTGCGAATGGGTATTTATTTTACTGATACTTAAGTTAGATTTTATTTATATTTTATATAAATTATTTTTTTATTCATATCATAATTGTATTTTTTTAATTTAATTTTGTAAGTGCTCCTTATTATGTCACAAATAAACTCATTCATAAAGACCTTAATGTTCCCTATGTAACCGATCTAGCCCGAACCAGATATCACTCCTTCCATTATAAACTCTCTAACCACTCAAACCCCTTAGTTTCTAATCTTTCATCCTCTTCCATTCCTGACAATCCTCCGAGGCGTCTGAAAAGAAGATGGACACGAGACCAGTTAATGTAAAATGTCATTAGAGTGCTACCAATGAGTAGTTTCTCTACACGCCTGTAACACTCCAATTTAACTTAGATCAGATTTTCTAAATGTATTATAATGTACAGTTGTAAATAGCAATAAATAAATAATAAAATAAATAAAAATTTTTGTAAGTACTATTGTTATCATTTAAATAGCTTTTTTTTCGTTCTTCTTTTTCTGTACATATTGTATGTATGACTACTTGAATACTACTACTTATTGTCCTTAATTGTGGTAGATTATATAATTACTCTACAATAAAATCATCTAAAAAAAAATAATTATTATGATCTTGTGGAAATGAAATAAAACAAAAGTAGAGGTAAGGGGAAGTAAAACATGTATATCAGGACACAAATGTAGATATTCAGTTCGAATTAGACTTTTTTTTTTTAATTTATATAATATAATCTATACAAACAAATTAAAATCTCTACCACTACAACCCATGAAGGGTCAGGGATTCAGTACTTTGTATGGAAGTACACTATTACTAGGCCAATGACAGTGCAAGGAGATGATTTGTTCAGAATCACGCTCTACCGCCAGATCATTACCTAATTATGGGTACCCAATTTATGAGGCTGGGTAAACCCCAGGAGGGCTCCAGACTCCACAGGGTTGACTCAATGTTTCAGTGTAACAGAAAACAATTTTCACTGCCGGATTTGAATGCGGGTACTTGGAGTTAGTAGCATCGTGCTTTATGGTGCCACCGCGCTCCCTTGAAGTAGATCTATAACTATTTGAAAATGATACGTCTTTGTAGGGAATCGTTCTTAAGGTTACCATCTGAGTTAATGGCTTGTGACAATTTTAGAATCAACCTCAGATGTTTCTGAGTGATTTATTTTTAACACCAGCTAAGGGAAAAAGAAACTAAACTATGAAATATTCCATGTGGCACCAGCTAAATCCGGACCATAAAAGGCTTATCCGGACCGGGCTGTGAATGTTAAATAATGAATAATCGTATGATACTAGAATGCTTTATTTCTTGTATGAACTATTTTGTAGTTATTTTTCTTCATGATTATTATATTAATAATGAAGAAGTCATTAATAATTTATATTTAATATGGTTGTAGTTTTTTGAAATTTTTAATTTGTGTTACTAATCTCTTATTAAATCAAGGGTTAATTTGGTCTTGGGTTTAAATTAAGCGATCTTTTTTTAGATATACTGTTTATTGTTTAATCTGAAAGTTAATAATTCATTTATTGAATATTATTGCCCACATGCCTTAACCTTGTGTTGTTAGATTGCTACGTCTGGAAATATTTAGATCTACATATTCGCTACATTTTTCATTCTCTGTATGTAGCATGTGTTTTAATTATTAAAATTTTTCTTAGTCATCATTTCCAAAAAAAAAAAGGGTGAGAGGGAGGGTGAGAGAGAGAGAGAGAGAGAGAGAGAGAGAGAG
>NW_027110898.1:658222-664828 GCF_000696795.3 Halyomorpha halys
GAGAGAGAGAGAGAGAGAGAGAGAGAGAGAGAGAGAGAGAGAGAGAGAGAGAGAGAGAGAGAGAGAGAGAAATAAGTTAATTTTCTGTCATTATGTTAAAAGGAGTATATTAAATTCGCCAGGGCGTTGACTGTATGTCTTCATCCTTCTAAATGAAGAACATTTAATGGGTTTTTCATTTGCATGATTAATAAAAAATATTTACAACGCTAAGAATAACTCTAATTGTTTACTTTGCTAATGAGTTTCTTTACTTTTGTTTTTTGTACGAAAATCAAATATTAGCTCATAAAGTGTCTTTCTTTCCATTAACAAAATTAAAATATAAATTAATCCCCCGGAAGAATTTAATAAATAAAAACTGCATGTTTGTGAATAATGTAACTTCATTGAGACTGTTACTTTTGCTCTGCTCCTGTGATTCTTTTGTAGTCCTTAGGCGAGAAATTATATAGATACGCCATTTATAGAATACCGGAGAGTTTTAACGTAGAACCTGATGCAGGGATTTATGTCATCATGAAAACAGTATTATTTTTCCTATAAAGTAGCGACTGGATTTGGTGTACTCAAAACTTTTTATCAAGACTTCCCATAATAATATTAAAAATACCACAGATTTCTAATTTCATTTGTGCATTGCTTAAAAATTGTTTTAGGTGTCTTACTATATGTGTGTCAGGTCTATTGTATTTTTACTGGAAATTGAATGTACAAACATTTAATCCTCTTATCGGTTTCCATTATCAATAATATTCGTATTCAACACGATACTTCAAATCGTATTAACAATTATCCCGATTATGAATGCCAGCCCTCATTGGTGAAGACATTACCGAAGGAAATTCATTTATTGTTGAACAGTACTGTACGAAAAATTTTGTGGAATTTTTAATTAAATTATTAAGTCATTTTAAAAAAATAATTTATAAACAAATATAAAAGTAATTTTACTATATTATTAATTTTACGGAACTTTTTATTAATATTTACTTCAACTCATCTAATAATTGTAATTGCGAACACAATTATAATTTCAGTTGTTCATCAAGTAGTTGTAATTATGAATCACAATCACTTATAATCTTTTATTTCCACAATTTCTGATCACAGTAATATAATTACTTTTTTAACCCTATTAGTTATTGAAATTATTTCTTCTCAACACAATTGTATTTTGCTTGGGAAAGAAAAACTGTTAAGAGAGTGGAGCATATAACTTCGGTCCTGAATTATTATTTTTTCACCTAACCATCTTATAGTCATGGGGTTAGCACTAAGTGGATTGTCAGCAGGTACAGTCTTTGAATATAATATTTTTCTTTAATTTTTTAAGCTTTAATATAAGCAGAGGAATTTTCGAATATCGCTATAACAATATAATTAAATAAAATATGTGATTTTAACGATTAAATACCATCTTAATTTTAAGGTTTCTTTGGAAAATAAAAAATATATATCTGTAAAATCCCTACCCGTATGTAACTTTTTTGTAATTGGTGTGAATTCTAGAATGTATGATCATTGAATCCATCATCGAAAACTCTGCATCGAAAATATCTGCATCGAAATTAGGTATATTGATAATACCGGTGAATGTACAGCAAATTTTATTTTACTATTTATCTTTTTGTTTTATTAATTTATCATACAAGGAGGGTTCACGGTGATTTTTCACCGAATTTGATGAGAATGTTTTTGATGATTTTACATTTCACTCTGTAATTTTTAGAGTGATCCAATTATTTGGAATTAAATAATTCAACAACATAATATTTTACGGGTATAAATGTCTTAAACCGTTTCATTTTTATTTTTTTCCTACAGTCCATAGGATGAAACAATCAGACATGTGTCGATATATTTTTTTGTCAGAAAAGTAGAGATTTCGACCCATACTGTGTACTCTCCTTGTTAGTGAAATTGTTAGTTTTCGGTTGACTTCCCACCTAATGTGTCAGCTCTTCAACATTTCATTGGTTTCTGTTGTTGGGTTCTTTACCCTAAACTGTGATTTCCAATCGTTCTCATGGTGAAATCCCATGTGAAAAATCTATGAACCGTATATGATTTACGAAAATACATATTCTTAAGGCTTTATCTTTTTTTTCGAATTATAATCGATAAATTCATGAGGGGTGATTTTTAATAAAATAAGAATATAAATATCGCTTGCAGTTGTTTTCGTTTGTTATTTTTGAGAATATCTTGATTTCCTGAAACACTGAACTGTATTAAATGAGACATCAATAAAATTTATGTGACTAAAATTACTTAACCTGTATTGGCGTGAACTCAATAATGACACTTATCTTCGTAGGGATAGTAGTTTTTATGATATTCACATGTGAATATAAATTTGGCAATGAAAATTTGTCCGAACAAATTGAAAAAAATAAATCATTTTATTTTATCAAATTTCATGAAAACTACTACTACTGCTACGAAAATAAATGTCATATACTACTTTATAGCTCGTTAAACCACTAATTTGAGTGCTAATAGACGTCACATAATTCCTGAGATATAGATGTCTCAAAATAAATTCACTAACTACTGACATTTCAGTGCATTCCATTTTTATGAAATATCGCTTTTTAAAAACGTATATCTCAAGAAAAATTGAGCGTAAATAGCTCTATTAGGGCTTACATTTTAGCAAATTTACTCTACTTTAAATGATGCTCTCTTAGATTTTTTGTTGTTGGTATTTGTAAAGATATAGAGCTCCGAATAAAACAATAATTATTTTTAACGTTTCGAAACAGCTACTATTTTTTATTCCCCCTACCTATACTTGGCAGACTCATCCATTTTGACTAGTAATTATGTTTATATCTCTTACTTTGACCACTCGAAGACAAACGTATTATTAAACCCGTATTCTGAAAAAAAATATATGTATACAAAATATATATATTTCAATAAACTGCCGGGTTTATTGTGATAGCATGCACTTGGACAATGCTTTATGACATTTAGCGGGATCGAAATGGTTTAATATTGAAAATTGAACCTATGTTTAGTTTATAACACTCATTTATTATTTTATTTTGCATTTTTGTTTCTATTTGGGAAGACTATTTTATATATAACTATTATTTTTCTGACCTATCATTTAATGAATATACATTTTAATAAGAAAAATATATAAACGCTTTAAGTAAAAAAAAAAGATAATTTTAGAACAAAAAACACTTTTTTAAGTTTTATCACACTTATGCTTCAACAATTATACAAAAAAAGCCGAATTTTTGTTTAACATTCTCCATAAATAGATTTTCCTAATGTTTCTTTAACGAAGTGATACAGAATCTGAAGTTAATATTATCAACGAAAGTTTTGAACGTAAAAGACAAACTTATATGGAACTTGATTTGGAAGAAGGTGGGTTCGGTAAACTAACTTGGATAGTTTTCTGGTTTGACCTAATTAACTTCCAGAAAATATTTTGGGTCACATGTGCTCTTCTTCTCTTGCTTAAAACATAGTCATCAATTATTATAATACTTATAATTGTAATAAGTGTCGTAGTATCACCGATTTATTGTTGATAATCATCATAATTAAAATAAAATAGTAAAAAAAAAAATTCTTTTTGCTGGAGAAAAAGCAGAAAGAGTTCATTTTTCGCCGAGTTTTTTACATTGCTATTTTATTTTTCCTTCTCCTGAAAATTATTTTATTTTAGGAGACTATTGGTTAAAATTTTCTTTATATTTTACTATTTTGTTTTTTCTCTGTATTTTAAACAGAAGCTTCATTCTTTGATGATTGATAATTTAAATCTGATTATTGTGCAATTAAAATGAAATATTCGTGTAATGCATTGTATATTCCTATTTTTTTTTTCATTTCGAATTATTAATCACATAATATTATTTTTATTTATCAACCTACCAAAGACAATATTTATTACATATAGTTAGACAATACATGTGCTTGCAGCTGTGGGTTAAAGCCCATTGTTGCAATCAAAACAAATTTCATATTTTTCAATAGTTATGCACAAAGCTTGTTCTTCTATAAATTATGCTCTTTTATTTTGTCCCTGGTGCAGCTTCCTACTTCCTACCTTGGGAGCAATAAGTCGAGGCAACAGCAACCTTACAGCCATACACAAAGGCCGTGTAGTACGAGTAGTTTTACGAGGAAGGGAAATCGCTCTCCATCAGAACGTGGAACTCTGTCTTTCTCAACATCTTGGCTCTCAGTGCCTCATATACGGTACAGGCGAGTACAGCGTGCTCAGTGGTTTTCGGAACCCGACTACTAGAGGATTGATGTTTATGTCAGGTGCGGCAAGCTTAGCTTGGAAACCTCTAATGCCTTGTGAAGAGGTGTGAGACCCAGTAGTCGGGGACGACCCTTGTTGATTCCAGGAGTGAACCAACGGTAGGAAAGTACTTCCTTAGGGTAGCTCATTTTAAACTATTTATCCAACGCTAAAGGCGCAAACACAACAACGAGCAACTAAACTTCTTCGTTACAAAGTCCTCATAAGACGGGCCTTGACTTATGGGTGTGAAACATGGACATTGACGAAGGACAGCTAGGAAAAAATTTTAGTTTTCGAGAGGAAGGTCCTTCGGAAGATATTTGGCCCAGTGAAGGAGAATGGTGAATGGAGAACCAGGCGAAACCAGGAACTGGCCAAGTTGTACAAGGAACTGGATGTTATGAGATGTATCCGGATAGCTAGGCTGAGGCGGGTCATGTTGTACGGATGGACGAGACCTCAACTCCAAGGAAGCTGTACAGCACGGAGCCGGGTGGAAAAAGGAAAGTGGGTAGACCAAAGTTGGGATGTAGAGATGGAGTAAGTGCCGATGCCAGAATCTTTGGAATCAGGAACGGAACTGGTGGACGGCTACTGAGATTAGGGAAACATGGAGGACAACTCTTGGGGCAGCCAAGACCCAATAATGGATTGTTGTGCTCGGGATGATAACTATTTTATTTAACTATATAAATATACCTTTCTATGTTTCTATGAAGTTGGGTGTTTCATTAGCATAAATTACAATAGTAATTAGCCAGCTTTAGAGATCCTGAGTTAAAACTAAATAAAATAACAGTTAAAAACAAACAGATCCCAGGCGAACACACCTAGTATATAATATAACAAAGGGTAGATCCCACATTGGACACCTGACATTACGTTACGATTTTTTATCAAAGGTTTCCTGTTAAAAAAAAAAATCGTTACTTTTAAGACTATTTGGTATTTTAATTTATTGCTAAAACATGTTTTTTTCTATCTTTTATTATTTGTTTTTCATAGCTTAGTTTTATTGATTTATAGCTAGCTGTCTTTAATGATGAATTTTCTCTCATACTTACTGGGGTAGATAGTGGTTGTGCAAAGGAATCACAAAATAGGGACTGGGATTAATTCGATAAACCTTAATCAATAATTCATAAATCATGGAATATGTTAATGATAATTAACTTGGTGGTTGGCAATTTGCCTTCATCACTTTTGCTACCTAGCGTAACAAAAGTGGCGTGATTTCATTTTACCTTTATAATTGAATTATGTTCTAAACTTCCCATTTTATAATTTGATTAGCTTCTGCCTTACCGAATCGTTTTAATTGCCTATATTTCCAGGTCTTGTATCTCTGAATCGTTTCAGCACTTAAAAATTAATTTTATGAATATTGTTAGTGATGAATGAGAATTGATATAGTTGGAGACGTAAGTATTTTTGTGGTTCCATATTAATATCAATTGATACGTGTGTTTATTTGCTATTATTGGGTGGATACGAGGAAACTATAAAACTAGATACAAATACGTTGATAAAATCTAGTAAGAAACTAGATCTCAAAATAAACATTGATAAAAACATATGATTAGCAGTAGAAATGACAGTAATATAGTTGATATAGTAATATGCATTATTTACTCTGGAACTAGTACCTTTAAAATAATATTACAAAGTATCCAATAGAGACATCAGTGCCTTAGAGTATGACACAAAATAAAAAAAAAAAATTAACTTATAGAACATCATAAAACATAACTAAAATAATAAATTGGAAAAGAAAAAAAATGGTAACGATATTTTACAGGATATGTAAAATAAAAAAGAAAGGAAAGCAGATAAAACAAACCATACTATATAAAATATAGCATGACTTACTTCTAATAATATAAATGAAAAAGAATCAGACACAGATGGAATAAAACCAATAAACAAAAAGGAACAATTATATGTTATTATATGTACGTATTTACAAGTATGAAACAATCATCGGTAGACCTTATGGATGGATGGTACCAGGAATATGGTCTGAGCATCAATCCTCAAAAGGTCAGTCTTTGTGTCTTCACTAACAGACGGAACATTGTAATCAGGTCGCCGTACCTTAACGGTGAACGATTGGGATTCTGTAGTGAAGTCAAACATCTTGGCGTTACTCTGGATAGCAAACTGTGGCAACTTCATGTTGAAAGGACCAGTATGAAGGCATTGAGGTGTCTCTGGGCATGTAAAGGACCTGTAGGCAAATCCTGGGGCCTCAAACCAAAAGTTATGTATTGGTTGTACATTGCAGCGATAATACCAATTGTTCTATACGCTGCCATTATCTGGTGGCA
>NW_027110898.1:665118-686985 GCF_000696795.3 Halyomorpha halys
ACGAACTACCATTCCTTAACTTATGAGGGACATGGTAGACTGTTCAGGAGGATCAATGAAGACGGGATCCTGGCTATGCATTCGGATCATCAGGAAAAAAAAATATAAGAACACTTACTAGAGTGTAAGGGTTGATGGTTCAACCCCACACAAGCCGTGTAATGGGATAAACTGCTACACAGACGGATCCCTAATGGAACAAGGATCCGGAGCAGGGATATGGAGAATGGATAGACCTAATCAAGGCACATCCATCTCATTAGGAAAGCACACCACAGTGTTCCAGGCTGAGGTGTTTACAATAAATGTCTGTGCCCAGAACTTAATAAAGGAGGGCATGAGGAAAAGGCTAATCACGATCTACACGGATAGTCAGGCGGCCATCTATGCGCTGGATAACTACGCAATCCGCTCCAAATTGGTGGAGGAGTATAAGGCTAACTTGAACTCTCTCTCCTTGGCCAACAAGGTGTGGGTGGAATGGGTGCCTGGACATAAAGGCATTAAAGGAAATGAGAGAGCAGACTACCTAGCAAGTAAAGGGTCTGAGTATGTTCCTCTCACACCTGACCCCATATGTGGAATTAGTCTCAGCCATGCGAAGAGGCATATCAAAAAGATCGCTGAGAGTAAGGCTGGGTTACTCTGGAGAAATACCAGAGGGATGGAACAATCAAAAATGTTCCTCAAAGGACCCTGCCCGAAAAGAAGCAATTGCCTTCTCAATATGGATAGGAGTATCCTAAGATGGGTGGCAGGACTATACACAGGACACTGTCAGTTAAACAATCTATAAAGTGGGACTGATAGAGTCCCCTATCTGCAGGTTCTGCAGAAAGGAGGAAGAGACTGCTTACCACATCATGTGCAAATGTGATACAGTGGCAAGAACACGATTCCTCATCTTTGGTAAGGATCGTATCTTGGATCCCAAACTTTGCGAAACTGTGGATCCTTACACAGTGTCCAGATTTGCAAAGGCAATTGGCCTGTTTTGAGGAGAGGAGGAACGGCGTACAATAGGCCCTCTGAGGCCGCGGTGCTTCTTGGCCGGTTTAAAAAAACCAAAAAAACCAAAAAAAAAAAACCTTAAGGTTCATTCTAATAATAATAATAATGAAGAAAATGATTGAGTATGCATTGATATCTACAGATTCAATATAGACATTGAAAACATCTAATAATATCTATGTTACATTGCATTCAACTTTCTATCATTTACTATATTGTTTGAAGCTTTTTTGTTTATCAATTTTATTTGATATAAAGAAAAAAATGCATTTAAATACTTAAACCACTATGAAGTATTTAGGGTCTATAGTTGCTAGAAAAAAACAAATTGATAAGGAAATAAAAACGAAGTTAAAGGCGGAAAATGCTTGTTATTTTTCATTTTCAATAATGCTTAACTTACGCATACTCCATCCGGAAACGTAAAAGTAACAATTTACAAAACCATTATTTTTCCCCTTACGGATGCGAACGTGTCCTGTTATTCTAAAGAAAGAACAGTGCCATAAGGTTTTTGAAAATTTTGAAAATAAAGTATTGCATGAAATATTCGGACTGAAAAATATTGAGTAAACCAAAGAATTTAGAAGGTGGTGTATTGTAACTAGTAAATACAATTCAGGTTATAACATTGCAACGAATAGGATGGATGTACAAGTTTGTAGGGCTTATTAATTAACGGATTCCTCAAATTTCACCCCGACAGGTGTACTTCGAAGGGGTAGACCAAAGCGCAAGTTGGGAGTTTGCGTCAAGAGTTTTAGTAGATTTGGGTTTCAACAAATGTATGTAGACAGCAATTTAACATCGATCCGAAACATCGGATTCGTTAAATCATTATTATTATTTTTCTCATTAAAGATTAACATTAACTCCTAATTATAATGATAATTGAAGTATATTTAGTATAACTTGAGTCCTGGGTAGTTATCTTCTAATTATTTATTCAATCACTAGGACGATATTAGACAGAAATTATTAAAACAGATTGAGAAATAATTGTAGACTGAAAGAAATAAGTAGAATAGTGGAAACATAAAGAGGTCTTAAAGATTTTTTTTTTTGATTTTTTTATTTATTGATATTTACAACTGTATAAAAAATACAAGTAAATTTGATTATAATGACATAATGATATGATTCAGGATGTAGAGAAACTACCCAGTAGTAGAACTCTAAAAACAGTTTACAATATAAGGTCACGAGGCCATTTTCTTTTCAGGCGTCTCGGCGGATTGCCAGGAATGGAAGAGGAAGCAAGGCTAGAAACTAGTGGGTTTAGGTGGTTAGGGAGTTTATTATGTAAGGGATAATATCGGGTTCGGGCTAGATCGGTTACATAAGGAACATTTAGGTCTTTATGTATGATTTTATTTGTGACAAAGTAAGGAGCATTGAGGATTTTACAAAGGATTTTGGATTGTAAGGATTGAATACGAGAGGAATTCGAAGGTTTAGGAGCCCCAAAGCTCAACTACGTATGTCCAGATGGGCCTTATTATTGTCATCTAGATCAGTCTTTTGTAATGAGTTGGAAGTTTAGACCGTTTGTCTAGTAAGTGCTGTAATAGTCGGAATCTGCGTGCAGTTTCCTGTCTTTTCAGTGTTGTGTGAGGATTCCAGGTTAGTCGTTTGTCAAGATGTAGTCCAAGATAACGAATCTGTTTACAGGGATAAGAGCCACATTATTAAAGTATACTGTAGGGCAGTCGGTTAAAGATTTTGAAATGTTCTTTTGAGTTGGTAAATTATACTGAAATTTTCATTTCCTCTAAATGACATCATATTTCAAAAATATTTCCTGTCATCTTTTGATAATTATTACACGTAAGTTATAAATCCAATCTGGCTAAAGGTCTTGGTCAGAATATGCCAAATGTTTCTATGTATAAACAATGTTTGGCACGATCTCGCCCGACTTTTGACATACATTTTGGCCCAAGTTCAGTTCGTAAAACAAACGATCAGTCAAAGCGATGAGGAGTCGTCTGTCGGAGGTTATAAAATATAATTGTGATTTTTTTCATTGTATCATATTATTATTTTGATGATTGCTAGAGGATACATTTCACAGGTATTTATCCAATTAGTTTGTTTTTATTAACTGTTATTGTAAAAAATTGATTAAATACCAAATTATTACTCGTCATATAAAATTTAAAAAAAAACTATCTAAACGATGTGATACCTAGTTATGAATCAGTAAAAAAAAAGGTAAATAAAGTTTCTTGGTGACATTGAGTAAATGTCGAATTAATTAAAGTTTTAATTCACTTAATGTAAATTATTTTCGCAGAAGTTTGATATATTAAACGTAAATGGAGTTAAACTATTGTGATTATTTTAAGATGTTTATTTCATGTACATATTCTCTAAATAGTAAGATGGTATGCGATGAAAACATCCTAGAGACATACGTTTAAGTACTTATAAGAGGTTTTATTAGTAAAAGTACTTTAAAAGTACTCATTGGTGATATTCATCAGTTACCATATTAATACATGCATGATACACTTTTGTTTTGTATTTTTGTGTCCTTACAGCGCTCTTTCGTGTCTTTTTGGTAGCATCTTATTTTTTGTTTCGATCTATTTTTTCATTATCTACTTTAGTAACACATTCATAATAATATTTCCAATGTTTTTTTTTTTTAAATAATTACTTAGTACATGGAATTACTTAAAATAAATAATGACAGATTAAGTTTTCGGAAATGTGTGTGGAACATAATTTAAATAAATATTTCTTATGAAATTTATTTTAAAATTAATATTTGCTAGAATACGAAATGAAATGGGTTAACTATGTATTAATGGGTAATAAACTCGATAAAGCTATATTGCTTCAAGCTTTGTTTCGTGCCCTCATTTCTTACAAATACTTTAAACTCCATACGCTGATGCTTTTTCTCTACGAAATGTATTTCTAATTGTTTTATTAATTTCTAATGAGCTGTAGGACAAAAATATCAGTATTTTTATTTTACATTACATATATTCTGATTATAATCACTTACCCTGCGGTTATTAATAATTTTAATTTATATTGGTTGTCTCTTGAAGTTATTACAATTTCGATTCCGTTTTATCTTTATTAATAAATAAACAAACAAAATACAGTTTAAAAGGTTTTCTTAGCTAGTAATGGTTGAACAATATGACTGCGGTCATTAAAACATTGGATGTTTTAATGAACTATGTATTTTACTATTCACCTAATTCCAAATTAACTTAAATAATTAAAAATTAATAATTAAATATAAACCCTCAAAAAAGGATATAAGTTGATTATATTTATATTTAAATATTTTTTAGATATTTAAAATATAGTTTGCTTCGCAATGCATATGTAATATTTTGGGATAGATATAATTTTTTTTTGGAAAGTCTTGCTGTATTATACTGCGCCGTTACTGTAGGATAATGAATAAGATAAGTTTTGCTGTAATGAAACAAAAAAAAAAGGAAATTAATAATTATACTGCTCGTCACTTCTTCTACATATACAGAAAATTTAAAATAAATTTATTATTTTATTATAAATATCATATTACCAAGTATCCATTTATTCTTAAGTTAAAGCAGCTATTTGATAAAAATGTTGTGAGTTATAACCATGACTTATGGTTTATATGGCTCCATAAAAACGGAATTAATTTTTCACTTTAATTTTATTTCTCTGTTTCTAAAGAAGAAAAATACATTTTAATTATGCCGATATACAGATTACCAATGAATTCTATCGAGGTTTATGTCAGTTATAAATTTAACTTTATTTAACTGTAAATTAATAACTTTATTTTCATATTTATTATTAAAATCCTATCAAACATAATTATAAATAGTAACATAAAATTTAACTATATTAATCTCACAAAATGTTCCCGACTCTTTTTTTTATTTACTTTTTTATGATCCCTTTCCTAGACGTTTCTGTTATAAGAGGGTTATCTAGAGTTGACCAACCTATTATAACAATGGTGGGGGGTTAAGTTTTCATTCGTGGAACAGAAATAAAAGTCGATCAACCCCGGTCGGATTCGAACCAACGGTCCGAGATTTTTACTGAATAGGGCACAATGCAACTTTTTCTTCCGCGATCTGCATTTTCCACTTTGTTGGACGCGGAATGGTGGGAAGGATTCCCTTTAAACTTGTGTTTTTTCTTACTTCTACCCGTTTCCCGAACCCCTTGCGTTTTTTGCACCGGTGAGCAACCGTTTAATTATATATTTTTGTTGATGTAACTTAGAAATGGACATGGGTAGGGTCAGTATTCATAATACTTACTGATAATTTTTCAATTAATCTTACTTTGAAATTAACCCGAGGAGCTATCTGGTATCCGTAGTTCCGGTGACTGAAAAACACATACGGCATTAATTGTAAAGATTTATTTTTATAACAATCTTTATAATTTTTTTTTTGGTGAAATCAATTACCGTTTATTTCTTTATTGTTACATGTTTACTTATTAAACGTTGTTGCCTAATAATTAGTTTTGTATTATTGGAGTTCATTTTTACCACACCCTGACCATCTTCCTTCGCTTATAGGTTAATTGGACTTGTAATTATCCATTATTCCATAAGTAAATTTCCTCATTAGTCACCTAATTCATTAGTCCCACAGATGGTCATTTTCTCCTAATTTCTAATATTATACGTATTTTGAAAAATTCTTCTCTTTGAATTTATTATTTAGGAATAAATAGAAAAAGAAATGGAAATAGAACAATACTCTCCCCGTACGGACTAAATGGTTGTTAAACTATTCGCTAACTGCCGACTATGATTTTTTCATATCCCACGAAGCAGTAAATATGATTCACGGTCTCATGGCGTACAGGGCAGTCGAGCTGTGTATAAGCCTTATTTTTTTTTTAATATTTTTTTATTCCATTGAGGGATCCCATTCACGGTTGCCAACTTTTATATCAGTGCTACCACTCCACTCGCTGACAACCCCGCCTGGATTCTGACACCCCTATATATCGATGCATTAAAAATCACCTCTTTTTCGCTACATCCAACCCTTATCTGTTCCATTTTATATAACTCCGACGTTGGCAAGTTTTTCCCCTCGTATCTTTCGTTTTGTTTAATTTGACGATTATGTACATCAATTCGTATACAATTTATAATAAATAAAACGAAATGATTTTAAGGAACGTTATTACATAATGTGTGAAAATTCCTTTATGTATATAGTTGGGACCAATTTTCCAAAATTTTTAAACAGAATTGAACGGATGAAAGGTAAAATAAAAATTAAATGTAAGAGTGAAAGTAATAATTTTTCAGTCGCAAAATTACTTAGTTCGTGATTACAATCCAGAAACCTGGATAGAAGTGTTTCCGAGAGTATTGTACTGCCTATAGAAGGGAAAATTGGTCTTTATAATGATAAAAGAAAACTCATTTTAGGTATCTTCAAAATAAATGACGTTGCAAAGTATATTTCTTTTCATGCCGTCATCAATTTATTAATAAAAATAAGAGGCATACTTTTTTTTTTTTTTTGTTATTTTCTGTATAAAATAACACACTTAACATGTGAACTGTTAACTGTCTCTGTTTAAATTCTCGAGAAAAACGATGATTTTTTTTTTGTACATACTTTTCTATCACTATATATCAAGGAACCTGGGAGGTAGGAAGGCACTGTTCCCTTGGTCAACGTTTTCGCCGAGGGAACTGGTACAGACTCGATCTAAACCCAACCATTCATCGCTAGTAGAGAGGTCCATTCCCACTCATGACAACGCAGACGGCGAGTAAGCGCCACAGTGCTTCCCTGCACACAGCAGATCCCAGAACCTACCTTAAAATGCCCTTCAGGCAAAGAATATTTATGTTTATAGTATATACATATTCCTATTATTGTATTATGTATTTGTTTTGTTTGATATTGTAAAATTAATAGCAGAGGGAGAAAAAATATATACATATCAAGGAGCTTCTTGATTGTTGAATTGTATTTAAGGTTATTAAATTTGTATGTGAATTGGTTTAGTGTTAGCTAGTGCCTTTTGTGGGAGTATCAACTTTTTTTCTCTAACTCTACGCCTTTCAATATTACTTTTGTTCTTTAGATTGTGGCTTGAAATGCATGAACTAAATCGGACCTATGCAAAAATGAAATTATGTCCTCAGAATCGAAAATTAAATTCCATCTTAACCTTTCCAACCATCCTAATCCTTTGGTTCAAACCTTATCTAGTTCCACCCATCCCTATAGCCCACCTAGGAAGTTGAAACGGCTGTAGCCAAGAGACTTATTAAAATAAAAATGGGCAATTGGAGTTCTGGCAATGATCAGATTCTCCACTCATGTTGAGTGTTTGCGGCTTTAGCGCACTTGCTCAGCCTCCACTGGCTCACTGCCAGTGATGCGGCGAGAGGGATGCGCTGGGATCTTTTGAACTCAGCTCTACCCCTCACGTGGGGGATAGAGTTGGCTCAGGGATCCTCAGGTCTATTTTGTAAATATTGTATATTAGAGTGTAAATGTGACTAGAGACTATATTATTTTATCATTATGTTTTTTTTTTTTATTTATTATTCATGCAGATAGTATGATTATGTTCATTTTTTTATTCAATTATTTATTTTATTTTATTTGTATGTATGAGATCATTCACTATTACCTATTGCCCACGACTGTGTGGCAGATTGTAATATTTATCAATAAATAAAAAAGTATTAAAAAAAAAAAAGAATCGAAAATTCTCGCTCATATTTTACGTTTTAGACATCGAGGAGCAAATTAGGTTGTGTCTGTGTGCAGTCAAATTTGTGTTTGAGCATGAATCGATCTAACCGTTTAATGGATTTTGATGAAGTTTTAGGGTTTGTGTTGATTAGTACCTATTTGATCGTATACCGATTTTTTTGTTGTTTACAGATATTCAGAATTTTTTAAATTTAAAAGAAGGGAAAAATAAGTACGACTTATGGTATGGTAGAGCTCAGCTGCTCACTACTTTTTTTCTATATCTAAGATCTTTTATTACGTGTAGACTACTTATTCAATAATTTAATCGCAATTTTTTAAAAAGGTATTCTGTTTTTGTTTTTCTTTATCTCCAATATTCTGAAAAGAAAATGAATGAACAAACAAGTTTGAATGGACTCGAGAATAGAGAAGACTCATAGACTCAGACAAGACAATGAACGCCTGAAGATAAGTCACCTTTTAGTAATAAAGCCAAGGGAACGTAGAGCGCAGAACATCTTTAATCTCAGCACTCTACAAATTGGAGCATATTTCTCCGCCTACCTTTGGCTTGTAAGGAAATGCTCTACTTGTCTCAGATTTTTCAATTTTCTTTGGAAAAGATGCATTTTCTTTTAAAGATGATTGTTTTTTTTTTTCACATAGCTTTATTGAAAAAATAATTCTTCAGAAAATTATATCCCTTGAAGATAAAGAAAGAACATCCACTCCGGAACTTAATAAACTCTACAGTTCGTAACCAAAGATAATCTTAAAATTAAATAAATCCATACTGCTATATTTTTTGTATCGGGTTTATTTTTCTAGTAGGCCAAACGGTATAAAACTTTTAATTGAATCGCCCACTTACAGGTTTATCACGGATATTCAACGATATTTGTCTCAATTGAAAAAAATAAATAAGTTATAGATTAAAATTTACGTTTCAATTTGTTTTCTCTGTTTAATCTTTTATTAGGCACAAAGTTATATTTAGATTGGTTTATTTCGAATATTGATCAAATCTCGTTACCGTTTAGATTCTGAGCTCGGTTAACTTATTCCTTAAATTTCCTAGGGAGGAAAGTAAGTTGAAGCAATCGAACTAAGAACGGTGGTAATTTAATGAGCGGAAACAAGGAAATATATATTATAATTTTAAACATTGAAGACACTATTCAGTGAAGATTTTAGGTGGATAAATTAACATTTGATGATAAATGGGAATAGATACTTTTAAGGATAGTTTTAAATTTATTTGTACAAACCATGTTCTTTAATTTTTCTAAACCTTCAGCCACATAAAAATTTGGAATTTCAAAATTGATTTTACTGTCTAAAATATGAATGAATAAACATTTTTGCTCATTATCCTCTTATGTCTTGAATGTAATTATTAAATATATGATATTATTATATTTATTTTTTATGATTATATTACATTATGTTTTATAATATATTACTTTAAGTTAGTTATGGAATAAATACAAAGGAAACATATTTCGACCGTGATTAATTTTGAATTCGACGGAAATATTTGTTTTGAGCTCCCCTGAGTCTTAACAACCAAGTTTTGCAAAAAACAATTTGTGAGTGTGGAAAGCCTAGCTCAAAAAACGAAAAGCTGTAGAAAACTGAAATTATATATTTAAGACGGGTGTACACCTAGTTTATTAAAATCAATTGACCAGAAATGCCACTTATAGAATTGATTTTTAACATTTTTCTTCGAAAACAGCTCAAATGATTTTGATAAACTCGGTTCATCAATGTACAATCAAGGATCCTTTAACATCAGCAATGTTTTATACTCGTTGAAATTGTTTTAAAAAATTTAAATACCGAATTTTCGAAACATCTTCCTCTAAAGTACATTTAATTTAGTTTATTTAAAATAATTAAATATTTAACATTATTAAAAGTAATACAAAATGTATAAATACGAACTTTAAAAAAAAAGAAATCAAAAAAATCCTTACTGAACGGATTGAAATATCGGAGACAGCCGAAAGGGCCCGATTTATCCCGATTCTGTTCATCCCTAAACGACTTTGTTAAATGTTGTTATAATGCTGTATTCTTGGCTGGAGCAAAGTAGATATTCGTTATTTGTATCTCGAGAAACCCTAAAATAAAGATTTTTACACAAACAGAAATATAAGAAAACAATTTTTTTTCCAGGGAGGTAAACATATATGTATTTCCTTTTTTGGAACCGTGTATATAAAACTTTCATCCTATGTTGTCTTCATTTAGTAACTTTATGAAATAATTGTTTTATAATTTATATAATATATATTTTTTTTATTGTGAGTCAGCACAGAATTAAAATAATTCCGACACGAGACAATTGAATTTGGTTGTGTTGATATTTTTTTTTATAATATATCTTTTTTTTAATCCTACTTTCTCCTTAAAAATATATGTTTAATTGCTCAATTTATTTTTAATGTTTACATATGTCCTGAATCCTGAACAATCTTGAACACGGTTCTGCTATTGTTCTTAGTTTGCTCTTGTCCTTACAGCATTGAGATGTCATTGACAAACAAATAGCCCATTCATTTAACAATAAATGATCCGCCGCTTGACATCAATAGCAAAGTGATTTATTCGATTTGTATGAACTGGCATTGTCTTGTAATCGGCTCAACGAACTATTTGCCTCGTTAACTGGCTAACATTACTAGTGTGATTGGGTACATCTTGAACCAACGTTTCTGCTCAATTAAACTTTTAATTGAATTATTCATAGTTAATTTTTAATTACTAATAAATATCCGGCTTCTTAATAACTTGGAATAAAATAGTTACGGTTATTATAAATAAGAAATAGCTATTTTTACTGGTTGGTTTAAAATTATTTTTAATTGTTAATGACTCTAAACCTAAGCTGACAAGGTAAAGCATAAAATCCCTAAGAGACCTAAGGTAAAGAATAAAGGATATGATTGTCATCGCAGGCATTTGAGGATACGTACAGGAAAATCTCCAACTGATGGAAAACAGAGAATTTTCAATTATATTATTGCGAATTAAGAAAGCAAACTAAACTTTTAAACAATATTGTTCTACTTTTAGCACCGTTTTACCAACTATTATTATCATTCAAGCAAATTGTCAAAAACTGATATCGATTATTGGCTATTTATGACTTTGACGGTCGCAACGGAAAAATCGCAGATTTTCTAATTTGTTTTTCAAAGATCAGTTTGTTTGTTTATTGTTGCTTAAAGGAGTAAAACCTTCTGGTCATCAACGCCTATGGCATGCTGAAAGTTTGGTAAAAATTAATAATAAATAAAATTAAAAAAAAAAATTAAAATCGGAGAGGAGTTATAATTTAGAAAGAAGGCGAATAACTCAGAAGACTATTGTAATAATCTCAGATTCGTTGAGCTCTCAAAGATCAGTTAAGGATGTTTAATTTAAATAAGGAATTTCCTATCAAAGACAAAAGTTATTTAATTTTTAAAAATGTCGATTTTCAAGTTTTTGTTGTATAATTATAATGGATAAAGATAAAAAATAAAATAAATGTATAAAACTAGCATTAGTTCTTATTGTCCTTCGTGGTAGAGTATTAAAATTAAATTTAAACATATACAATTTTTTTCAAAAAATCCTTAAATTTTCTTGGTAGGAAAATAAGTTGAAGCAATCAAACTGAGCCTGGTAGTAATTTAATGAGGGAAAACAAGAAAATATATATTACAATTGAAGAGATGAGTGGGTGAAGATTTTAAGTGGATAAATTGACATTTGAGGATAAATGGAAATAGTTACTTTGAAGTTTAAATATTTATTTCTACAACCAATGTTCTTTAATTTTTCTAAACCGTCATGTCTTTTTTTTTGTTAATTTAAACGCCTGTTTAAGTAAGCTTCGATGCTTAGGACTCCATCTTGACAAGAGACTTACTTGGAATCCACACATTGATAAGACTGAAATGACAAGAAAGCTCGTAGATTTCCATTGCTACAAAAATAATTTATACTCTACGATAATCAGACCGGTTAGGACATATGGAATTGAGTTCTGGGGCTCTATCAAACCATAAAATCCTCCCGCATCCAATTCTTACAACCCAAAATCCTTGATGCTACTTATTACGTTACAAATAAACTCATCCACAAATACCGTAACATCCCATTCGCTGCAGATTTGGCCTAAAACAGATATGCGTCTTTTCATTCCAAACTCCTTACCCATCCTAACCCATTAGTTCTTAATCTCTCATCCTTAACAATCCCCGATAATTCTCCGAGGCGTCTGAAAAGAAGATGGCCCCGGGACCTTCTAATTTAAATTAATGCTTGATGTACGTCGAATGGGTGGTTTCTTCCCACGATTTTCAAGTGTAAATGAAACAATCCACATATTTACTTATTGTATTTATTATTTTGTACAGTTGTAAATTACATTAAATAAATAAATAAAGTTTTTTGTTAATTTTTGAAAATTTTCATTAGGGATATATTTGACAGGGGAAAAGTTAAATTATTAAATAAACTTAGTAAGTTTTTGTTGTAGAATTAGAATGGATTAAGATAAGATAAAAATAAATGTAGAAAACAAGCATTAGCTCGTTTTGTCCTAGGTGGTGGAGTATTAAACTTAAATTTGAACGGATAAAATAAAACAAAAAGCAGTATTAGGTGTATTGAGACCAAGAAGATTATCTGGGATATATGTAGTGTATGTATTGTATTTATTTAGTATATGACTATTGTCTTTATTTAGTATAGTCTATTGTCTTTATTTTAGTTGCTAGGTGGCTAGATCAGATATCAGGTTGTGTTTTACGTTTTATTAGATTCCTAATATCAGAAGCGAGCAGCACTGGCGATAAAACTCTTAACTTTCGTATTCTAATTTTCCGATGATGTCTAATTCGCTCCAAGATAATATATTTACTATTTAAGGGCATTGTTTAATTATTAAAAACTGTGCTAATTAAGTAGAACTATATTATTCAAGACACTTTCAACCCCAAACATGAATTTTTCAGGTCTCCCAACAACTCCTATTTCTCAACTTTGACGAGAACTTACAAAGTTCCTTTGAGAGTCTAAAATAAATATTTTAAATAGCCGTGTGAAAAAAACTTTTTCGCATCAATTCCAATAAGTTATTTACCAAGGTCTGAAGCTATTTTCCTTGTAAAGAAAAACAAACAAGAAAATCTGTTTGATTTCAGCCCCCTCTCTCCCTGTTTACACCAGCTTCCATCTTGGATTAACTTAGTCAGTGAGTCTCTTTTTTCCCCGTCCCTTTGACTTGGAGTTTATTTTGAAATGGAAATTATTATCAGTGTTGTTTTCTTTCGATTCTCCTTTAGAAAACCCAGCATGCATTCTAAGACTTTTTCCAAAGTTATACTTTGGTATGGTTTGAAATGTATTTTAGCACTAAAAAATTGTCTTGCCTGTTCTCATTACTATTTATTTAAATGGACCCTGGATTGTCATTATAGTTTTTAGAGTAATGTATCCGTGAGTGAACCAATCTAAATCCAAGTTAAGTATTGAGAATCGAAAAGCAACCAAGATATGGTTATGAGGAGTTAAATTTGATTTTTTTTTCAATTTCATAATAATCCTTGTAACTTATACTGTTACCTGAACTAATAATTATACCTTTTTGTTGATAACCTTTTTGGCCTTTTCGTCACTTGCTAGATACTTTGAAGGTGAGAGTGTGCCAGACTCGAAGATAAAATTACAACAATCTCTGATGTAATGGAAAGAGGTGTTGCTCAGAAAAGGGGTAAAAAATTAACACCTCCAGGAGTAATATCTAGGGACCATAAGTAGTACCTCGGACTAGATAGACGCTGAGATTTCGAACAGAATATCCAATGTGAATCTGGTCTATTACCAGATTACTGATGAAATCATCGGCCATCGCAAAGTAGACAAGACAACCAAGATGCATGTGTGTATTTGTCTGTATACGACCTATACAAGTGAAGAAAGTTGGTGACCTGTTGAACGGACATATCAGTCACATAACTGCTGTTCTTTTGGGAAACTAGGAGGGATCATATTAGAAATCAAAGCATAAGAAATGCCACTTATCTAGTGATTTGGATATTTCTGTCGCATGAATGAGGGCATGGATTCTATAAAAGTATTCGAGGCTCAACCCCAGGAGACCGCGCGAACGTCCTAGAGTAACTCATCAGTAATATGTGACTAGGATCGGAATCAGACCAGAAAGTAAATTCCTCAATCAAATGAAACGGTTATGCATTGATCGGCAGGAATCACTCCGCTGGGCAGAGGATTCTCAATACTAGTAATGGCATAAGTGGAAGATAAAGAAAAAGGAATAGATGAGTGTGACAATAAATTTGCATAATTTAAAAACAAACTAGAGGTGGTAGCCAAGTATCTCCTCCAAGTATGTAGCTTAGGTGGCTCGAATCCAGAGGACGTTGAGGCGTAGGTCTTAACCACCTTAGACCTGCTGTGGCGCCGTTTTGAATCTGCCCACGAAAACAAAAAAAAACTCCCCCCTTCTCCCGGGTGTTAGAAATGACTAGTAAGGGGGATATAAAAAAAAAATTATAATGTTTGTTTTCGAACATTGGTATTAATTTGTAATACTTTCACTCAACAACTTTTCGAGCTTTATTCTTATTTTAAAGTTGTTCAAATGTAGACACATTCAGTACATCATTATTAAAAAACAAAATAATAAACCTGAACACGTAAATGTTTTAGTAAACTAAAATTAAAAAATAATAATTATTAGCCTATTTTAGGAAAAAAAAAGAAGTATAAAATTACAATGAGCTATAAATGAAACGTTTAATGATTATTTTGATATATGAAAAGGTGTATCATTAAGCAAGAAATTAAAAAAAATAATAACTAATAAAATTACAGTAATGATTTATTGATTATTTTAGGATTGTTACTACATTAAAATGGATTTAAGTCCGTAAAGTTAATGAGAGCATTGTATAAATAAATATATATGTTGTTCGAATAGAGTGTGATTATTAAATTTATATTTATTTATTAACTGTTTTAGTAGGTAATAATCTCTTGAGTTATCAGTTTTTATTTTAATTTTTATATCTTTTCTTTTCAATTATTGCGTACTGACACAAACGATTTCATGTTTCTTCCCACTAACAACATCATTGTTCAACGTTTGTCGAGTCTAGCTCTTATATGATCTGTCAACTCTCTTGTAATCCATCTTGCTAGACTTGTACAGCACTTAAGAATGTCGGCTATGGTGTTATGAAATATACCAACACTTGTAATTTTGTAGCCATCGATCTATGTTCCGTAGAGTTGGATAAAAATGGTTGTGATAAAGCTATAAATAAATTATCATGAATACAACATTTATTTATTAATGCCTCATTATTAAATATATTTCTTATCCATGAAATATTTAGTTTTAGTCTTATCGCAGCTGATTTTTCTGGTGTTCCGTCGTGTATTTTTTTTTTTTTTTTTTTTTTTTTGGATGAGGGTTATTGCTTGTTTCGTAGACAGGTTAAACTTGTCGAACAGCATGAAACTTTTTATTTAATATGCTGGACTGTCCTTCATTTTTCTTTAATTATTTAACCATAACTGAGTCCTATAAAGTAGCTATTTACGTATCATTTAATATTTTAGGTATTGGTGTTAATATATTAGTAATATAATAGTATGTAATATATTTAATAATAGTATGTAATATATATAATATAATAGTATGTAATATATTTTTTTCGATCTATTTTTCTTGTATAATGATAATATAAAATTTTTTTACTACGTAAAATTTGCAAAAAGTCCTTCATTTTAATTTCTTTATTACATGAAAACTCCTGTATCAAGCTTTTAGGGGATGAACTATCTGAAATAATTCACCATCTTATAAAATATGGTTTTTATTATTATTTTTTTTAGCATGCATATTGGTTCTTTTTAACTTTTCAGTAGTTACGTAGTCAATTTTTTTTATCCATATTCGAATACTTTGTCTTAAATTAAATTTTTCATAATGTGCACAAGGTACTCTATTTTTCTAATGTCTAGACTCCTACACTTAACTTAAATATCTTCAAAGCCTCCCATCTAAACCTGTTATGCTATTACCCATATATTATCGTCTCTTGTTTATACCATTATTACTAATCTATGTTTCTAATTACTATTCAATACAATTCAATTTAGTTTTTTGTAAACTGGAGACAATTGTAACTACAACTTGTTTATTATGTTTGTATAATTTATATTCATATTTTTATAATCAGTTTTGTAAATAACTTTAGTTTTGATTTGATGTTCATTGAATATATGTGGTAAAAATATTCTCTATTAGCATTTCTATTTTAATACTATAAAAATATAGATCGAAGAGCTCTTACAAAGTGATGGTAGAAAATATTTAATGGAATTGGTAGTATATAAAGCGTGGTTATAATTCAATATAATTATTAAATATCCCGATATTATTTAACAGAGAAGAGACTTTTAAACTGATTAATAAATTGTAACAGAGAGCATAGTTTATCAGAACCAATTAACATAATTTTTCATTATGTTTGTTGTATATTAGTCATATCAAAATGATTAATTGGCTGCATGTTACCATTTTCGTTCCAACACCTTCTTATATGTTCTAGGACGGTTATTTCTAACTTAGAGCGGTTGAGCCACTTTAGTAATCAGTCTCCTTCCAATTTCACGGAAAATAAATTTCGCTTTGTAGGTCGTTGATCGAACCCTGTTTGACAGCCCAGCTTCTCTTGAGGCGGTGAGAATATATGGTGTTCAAGTTCCCTCTTTAGTCTCATGTGAACATAGTGACATAGAAACCTTTCCGGGAAGCGAAACTTGAATACAAAGGCACTCGGGAAACTCATGAGAACCCATTTTTAAAAATTCTTCACACTTTACTTGTCTTACGAGGTGTTGAAATGGACTGGAGAATAATTCATACCTCCTTTTACCTTCATTTGTCTTGGAATAATATATCTTCATTCTCTTGTAAGACCAACTCGCTCAGGCATTAATAGACCTGTTCCTTTCGTGTGTAAAGTTTTGGGCTGAACTTGCGTCGGTGTAGGCACATGCTTTATTTTAAGTGTTTAATATCTAACAGTTTTAAATAAATATATCTTAGAGGAGAGTGTTTTTTTTTTATTTTGTGACTTTTTAATATCTAGTTTTATAAAAAAAAAATTACTCTGTTCATCATATTTATAATACAGATATAATAGTAGATATAAAAAAAAAATTAAATATCTTTTAAGGTATGGATTAGTTACTTTGGAATTGATGGAATATAATTACAAGGATGTTGAGAATTAGTTATACATTTAATGCCAATTATTGTCGAAAATAAATTCAATTGAAAAACAAATACTTTAATCAATTAAACGCCGCTCTTAGGAAGTTTTAGGCTCCTTGGAACCTCGAGATCTTGGATTCGAGCAGGAGGCTTTTAAGGGGCCTCGTGAAAGCAGCCTGAACCGCTGGAACCTTGTCGAAACGAAAAAGAAGTTGCTGGAAGCTAGGTCAGGACTGTAGCAGTTTTGCCCAGTTGAACTTGGACAACTCTTCGGCGGCTGCTAGCTACGTTTGAGAGAGCGCATCGTCATAGGGTGAGCGGACTCGGCGGATACAATCTTTGGAACAGCGGAGCACTTTAAATTAAAACTACCTTCTGACAGTCTATTCGGCAGGGAAAAAAACTCAATCTTTTAGGATTGAACGTAGGAAATAAAGTCTCGATGTTTTGGAGGTAGTTGCCGAAGTATTGGCCAAATTCAACGTGGCAAAACAATCCCTACTGTAAGCTTTATTCACCAAATTAAGAAAGAAATGATATGGAAGCTATTTGACTCGATTATAGTGGCACCTTAAATTGGTCTCATAATTCCGGAGAGCTTATGAACATCAGAGAAAACGCTAGTAATGGTGTATTGATGCCCCAGAGTTATATATTCACTGAGAGGGACTTCAAGTTTGCTATTCAAAAATGTTTAATTAATTTTTGCTGCTGAGGCCAGTGCTGAAACCTTGCATCATGTATAAATACGAAGTTCTTTTTTTATCATTGTAATTATAATTTTTTTACTATTTCAAATTATATTATCTGGCTCATCATATAAATAAATTTACCAATTGGGTTTTTAAATAATAGTCTGGCTCACCAAATCTGAATGTGGGAAAATAAACTTCTAGCAATTGCGGTGTCTTCTATAAGATTACGTCTAAAATGTTACCGTTACCCACAGCCAAACTCATCTTAGATGTACTATACATTCATGAGTTTTTGCTGTTTTGATATTTTTTTTTTAAATCTATAAAAATGATTATTTTTTCATGTATGTCAACTCAACAATTCCTATAATTTTGGCAATATATATAGTTTTTCCATTTCAGTCAAGAGTGTTTAATTTCTGGTTTGATACCAGGATAAAACGTATGATAGCGCTTCACATCTCAAATACTTTAAATAGTTAGAGGTACCAAAAAATAACACGGATTGATCGCCTCGAAATAACATCAAATGTCCAAATTAAAAAAAAAAAACGAACACCTATTCTTCATTTTTTTCTAAATAAAAGCTTATTAAATTAAATAATAATTTGGGGGGAGGATACAACAAAAATAGCTGGAATGTCACATTATTCTGATTTTAAACATTTTTGAAACAGTAAATAGCTCACTCGGAGATTTATATTTACTCAAGATAAACCACAAAATTACGGTTACTAAGCCTTAAGACTTATCAACCATAATATTTGATTTAGAAAACATGATTACGGCCATGTCACTAAAAATATACTCACCATGTGTTTTTTTATGTTTTAGAAATACTTATTCAGTTTGAAAGCCCAGCAAATACTGTAAATAATATTTAATCTTAGGAGTTATAATTGACAATTTTTCCAATTTTTTACACTGAAGGAGTATGTTGATGGGAGTTTTGAGGTTTTCTAAAGAATACCTAAGAATAGCTGACAACTCTTTCCCTATTTTTCTGAATGAAGACAAAAGCTTTCAAGTATATATTCTCAGTAGAAACTAAGTCTTTCAGAATATATAACGTTGTTTTTAAATATCAAACACACTTTTTCAAATAAATATGGCTGTTCTAAAATTGATACTAAATTACGGACTGTGACATTCCTTACAATTATTCTGCATTAGAATTGTTTGTAGATCTTACTAATGAATATTTTTCTAACATGTTTACACACAGAGTTTAGAGATTTTTCGGAGTTTAACGTTTAAGTGTAAGTTTACAGAGTTATGATCTAAGGATTTTTGAAACGGTCAGACAACAAATGTTCACTTATGTTTTTTTTTCTTTTTTAAATGACCCTTTCTTCCAATCTAGTATTTATTTTTGTATCTAATCCAATAATTTACTAATCTTTCCTTTCATTACAATTCTTCCGCTTTGATTGAATATAAATCCCTGTGATAGTCAACCATGAAATAAATTTATTTTGTACAAGACATTCATTATTATTTGTAGGGATTAATAAGCAGCTTGCCTAACCTGATTCTTCTTTGTCCGTCCCATAGTCAAGGGTTTCTTTTATTAACCATTTTAAAGGCAATACCAACAGCGTCTCTCCTTTGAAGTTGTGTTTCATTGCTCAGTTTATTTTAGCAGCATCTCGCATAGCTTTTACCTACCTTCATTATTGCTTGGTTCGCCTTTACCTTATACATTTTCTTGTGATATTTTTTTCTCTTTGTTTTATTCCAAATTAATCTGACCCTTGTTATTTTTTTAATAAATTCTCGTTCTTTTTTGTTTTAAACAAATCAAAAGACATTTCTTCAACTTGTAGTTAACGTAGTTAGCAGGCATGAGCTTGTTACTCATATAATTGTTTTGTTGATGGTATTTTCAATATCTTTTGTTTCCTCCTTTGATTCTCTGCATTACCTCTCCTTTCTTTCATGAAAAAGTAAGATATCATAAATGTTTTATAAAATATACCTTGTATATGTTTTATAAATGATACCTTGGCCGCAAAAGGTCCCTTTCTACATTTGTAGTGCCTGCAATATTTGCTAGGATCGCTTGTATTATATTCTCCTATACTGCCAATATTTATCAATGGAAAGTGTTATTCTATCCCGTGTATATATATTACTTAATAGTCTTATATTACAAAACATTTATATATATATCTATACAGTAAGTTTTGTATTGATTTAATGCGATTAATTTTATTAGATTTGTTTTTACTTTATTCTTTATAAAATAAAATAATTAATTATACAATAATCAGGGTTTAAAAGTAATATGTATATATATATATAGTTATTTTTTCAGAAGTAATTTGTTCTCAGGTTTCGGACAGAACTATGTAGTGTTTTAATCTCAACATTTTCACTCTAATACCAATTTATTATATAATTTATTTAAAACCATATTGGAATTAGATTTTTCTTGATATCAGTTTTGTGAAAGCTGAATGCACTTAATAATAAAGATAAAGATATAATTATTTTAAAAATAGGTTACATTTTTTTTTCTTTTTAATTTTCGTACAACTATTTATTGAATATACTGAGGAAGTAATACCATAGTTAAAAATTCCGAATTTGACTCTATTTAAAATACACGTTTTGAAGAGTCCGATTTGCCAAATCTCGGAAAATGGTATGTGCAAATAACCTAACTCAAAAACAGAAAAAAAATGTTCTAAAACTGAAATTGCATATATAAGTTGAGTGTATGCCTTGGATGATAGTCACATTTTCGATAAAATCAAATAGGAATCGATTTATTTATAGAATAAACTTTATAGAATCGATTTTTCGCATATTTTTTCGATTTCCTCAAAAATGGCTATAATGATTTTGATTAAACGGGGTTTATCAATGTTGAAATAGTTTGATGGAACTTTAATACCGAATTTTCAAAAAAGTATTTTTATTTCTTTTAATGCTTATATAATTAAATAATAAATAATAAATAAATAAATTATAATTAAACATTTTGAATTATTTCAATATTTAACTAAGAGAGAAAAATAAAGAAACATCGACTGCAGCTTAGACTGGGAAATTTGAGGCAACCGGTCGTGTCCTATCTCCTACGATCGCAGTCATATTTATCCGGCTTTGTAATGTTTTATCAAAATTATTATATTCTTCACAGGAACAAAGCTGATAAAGACTAAAATATGATTTTTTATAGCGATAAGAAATAAAAATTAATGTTTGAAATGTTTGCCTCTCAAGGTGGTAAGTGAAAGTAATGTGCCCATCGTTGCATTTTTTTTCTTCTCTTTTTTTAATAGTTCCTTATTATTTGAATTTTGTACCATTTTAATTAAAATTGAAGTAGATGACGTTTGTCCTTTATATCCCATAATCAAGTAATTGTCTTATCGAGTTTGTTTTCGATGCCTTTCGCGTTACATCCTAATTAGCCTGTTTTGTGTATTTAATAATGCATTTATTAAATAAATTAAACGAATTTTTCCTGAAATTATCATTAAAATAATGTTAATTCACTCAACTTTATTTTAAGCCCTCGGTCATATAATGTGTTTCCTAATACTTATTTAGAATTGACGTTATTTTTTTTTTTGTATTTTTTTATAACACGGATTGTATAATTATAATTTCATAGATGTTTAAAAGAATCATTGCAAAATTTGGGCCTACACTTAAACAAGAAATTATTGAAATGGATACATGTTGTTAATTGGAATCCCAGGATAATTGCTGAGAGTCTTCCCCACTTGCTCTTAGGGGCTTCGCCTTTTTGGAATCTTATTCCTCATTGGCTATAACTAGCCACGCCCAAGATGAATAAGTCACATGGAGCTAGCAATGTTTGATACAGGTTTTGTTTATAAACTATCTGGCTAATGGAGTTGGTCTCTTTAGCATCTTGTACCCATTATACTTGATGGATAAGGTGTCCCTGTGTTGAGAGGTGTCCTACCCAGGACAGGTATCGGCACAGATGGCCAAGACTTATAATATTGCAAGGTTTATTGCATATCACTTTGCAGCTATAATGATTCTATATTTTTTTTTGATAGATTTATTTATTGATAGATATTACAATCTGCCACACAGTTGTGGGCAATAGGTAATATTGATGAATGATCTCATACACACTAAAATAAAATAAATA
>NW_027110898.1:687155-695890 GCF_000696795.3 Halyomorpha halys
AATAAATAAAATAATATATACAATATTTACACAATCGACTTGAGGATCCCTGAGCCCACTTTATCCCCCACGTGTGAGGGGTAGAGCAGAGCTCAAGAGATCCCAGTGCATCCCTCTCGCCGCATCACTGGTAATGAGCCAGTGGAGGCTGAGCAAGTGCGCTAAAGCCGCAAACACTCAACTTGAGTGGAGAATCTGATCATTGCCAGAACTCCAATTGGATTCTATATTAAATTTATATTATAATTTCATCATATCATCACACTAACTTCATACTATAGCTGAGATAGTGAAACCAAAGCAATTCGTCTGTTTAATTCAATGGTATTTAAAAAATATTAGGCCAAGTGCATGTTTTTAGTGATTTTAAAAGTCCTCTCTTTGATAATTAGCAATTAGTTTTCAAAACATTAATTAATGTGTTTCCCTCCTCATTTGGTATTGAAAGGATCCTGAAACTGAATTAGGAAATCTAAATGATTCAGCCTGGACCATCTGAAGCAGCTCTCAAGGAATTGGAAGAGGCAGTCCAATATTGAAATATACCGGCTGGAATCCAATAGCTCACCTTCTGTCCTTACTGTGCATACTAAATGTCTGTCTAATTTAGCCCGTTCTGTCTCCTATATTGAAAGATCATCATTTAAAAGTAGTAAAAATATTTTGTTTGTAAGTTTAAAAAATCGTATCCTTTTTATTTATTGTTTATAGGAAGGCATAGAAATGATAATGCACCTCACAACTGACGAATAATATTTTTTTGTCTTCTAATGTGAAAGGTTTAGGTTTCAATAGATCCCTCGTAATTTACTTTGAGAAAAAAAACTTAAATACAGTCAAAACCCTTTTTTTCTTCTTTTATTTCTTGCAGTTTACAACTTCATTTAAAATAATAATACAACTATTAAATGTGATTTGAATAGTGATTCAATCAATGACATGATAGATACTTTTGGAGAAATTTCTCATTGGTTGCACTCCAGTAACATTTCTACATCAGAAAATCAAATTATTTAAACACTGACTAGATTGTTTTTATTAATCAAACTTTTTACCAAATAATTATATTGTCATCATTAAATAAATATTACAAAGTAACTATTAAATTCCTTTGATTTAAGTCGCGAGAACTGAATCGCAAAAAATCATCAAGCGGTATCATGATCATCTGGAACTCTGTGACCTAAATACAATGACGTTCTTATCAGAACCATTCAAGCATTTACAGACAGCATAGACAAGGGTTCCGTTTCTCATCACCTCATATAGCGAATCCGGACTTTTCGCTGGATCATACATGGCAAATAAATGCAAAGATTTACATTATTTTACATTACATAAATAGTTATTCTTTAACTAAGTAACTGTTGTTAATAAACTGCGTGAATATTAAAGATTCTTAAAGAAAATAACAAATAAAAAAAAATAACTTTATTTTTTTACTCAATAGAATAAAATTATTAATTTAGAATTTTTATTAATGTCTTCAATTAATTAATTAAAAACAAAGAATATTTTTTGATTTTAAACTCTTATTATGATTTATTTTGTCTTATCATTAATATTTTTTATTTTTTTTTGTAAATTTTTTTTTTAATTTCAATCATAGTCATAAACAGCGTTTTCAACCACTTTTTCAAGTTATAGCATCTCGTTCGCTTAGTTCCCTAATTTACCAACTAAAGTTTTTAGGCTAGTTTTACCTTTTTCTTGAAATCGAAACATTATTACTCAAGGATTCAGCAATTGTCATATAATTCATTCATTACACTTTTCCAGTCGTCTGCTACATTTTATAATGGGATATTGCTAGCCATCTCGATTTACTAATATACATCTGACGCTATGTTATATTTTTAATAAATCAATACTAAACTAATATACCATTGTTTTACAGTAAGTGCACAAGCATAACCTCGATGAATGTAGGAGTCTAAAAGATATAACTCTATTACCAACAGTTCTAATATTTATTTATTCTTAACCACATCTATCATTAGTGGGCTCTTATTCAAAAGGTCATGGGGGTAGTATATTAAGTTGCTTTCATAATATAATCACAGGATTGCTAAAAGGTAAAGGTTATTATTTAGAGGCAAGGCCGGAACTTGGGGGGAGGAGAAGGGGAGAAGCAAGACAAAGGGTGTACTTGTCCCAGGAGCCAAAATTCAGGGGGTGGAATTTTTCACTAAACAAAATTTTATTTTTTAGTTAATTAAAAAATATTTTTCCAATGTTTTTATTCGTATGGACTTTATTTTGTCGATTAAATAAGCCAATTTTATTTATGATGATATTTATTAAAAGGGCTTAAAAATAAAAAAAAAATGAGTCTTTCTAAAAAAAAAAAAAAAGATTTTAAAATAAGGTAGTATAGAATTTTTTTGTTACTGATTTATATTACTTTTATTAACTGTAATATTTGTTGTTGAAAAAAAAATCTGTTTTATATTAGTTTATTTCTTTTTGAATGAAAATAAAAGTCCTAAATAACAAACAGTAAAAAAAAAAACTAAGAAAATAATAATATTTAAATATTTCAAAATACACGTGGTAGAATCTGGATAATGATATATATATATAGAATAATTATTAAATCAATAATTAAATTAATTATCAATTAAATCATACAGTAAGGAGTAGCAAAATAATTATTTCCCATTGCAGGATTCGAACCCTCAATGGACCCGGATTCGAATCCTGCAATTTGTAGATAGTAGTGTATATGTGTAGACAGTGCCTTACTAATGAGCTACCCAATCCCAAATATAAATATTGATATTTATAGTTAATAAAGAAAAAAAAACATAGTACCACTTTTTAAGGCGGTGTTTGATTATTAATGAAGTATTTTATCCACTACGCTTTAAAATATGGATCCATTAAAAATCTTTGTACTTTTGATCTTAGTTGAAATTCAACAACTTTTTTTTTTTGGTTTTCTTTTTTTAATTGAAACTATGAGTTGACTTTCTCTCTAACGTTAAAGTCTGATTAGGTAGAATATATATCATTAGACACCGTGTAGAGAAACATAGTGGTAAGAAATAATTTTTTTTTTGTAAAATTTTCATTAGTACAGCCATTCATTTTTTTAGGACGATTCCATTATCACATTTGAACTCCCTTGAGGTTTAGTGAACTTTATCCCGTTTGGAGTTTTCGATACTAAACATATTTCAATTTGACTGCCATTTATAACTTTACTATCAAATATAATTAATAACAAGATACAAAAATATGTTTAATTCTAAATCAAATTTATAAAAGGAGTTTAGGTCGAAGATACCTGTGAGGTCAACCCTGCAGAGAATACCTGATGTTTCTACAATACATTATGTATCCAGGGATGTAATAATCCAGTAGGTGTGAGATGGAAGGAAAGGAAGTTAGTATCTCCTCCGATGAGGATCCTGTTTCAATATGGTTATATCCTCTTCTGCCTTTGCCATCCTGGGTTTTATTTGCTGGTGTATATTACCTTTGGGAAGGAAATGGAACTTGAGAATCAATATGTCAGTTGCTTTTTCTTCAGAATTACGTGACTTCTCTTTAATTTTATAAGACTTTTTTTTTTACTTTTACCTATCAATATATGGAATTATATAGAAAGGGGAAGAAATGTGATCGTGAAAAATTTCGAATTAGTTTTCGTCTGAAATACAAGGTAAGAGGTAACCTTTGTCCAAATAACCAAGCCTCGCAAAATTTAATTTTGTTTTTGTTTTTTGTATATGTGATAACAGCCTACACAGAAAACGGAAAGACGTACAAAATTGCAATAAAATATGTAGGGCTGAGATTTGGCAGTAACGTTTTCGTTAAAATAGGCTAACCGAAAGTGCTAATTTATATTATATAGAAACGATTTTATTAAAAACAGATTGATTTTGACTAAATTCGGTATATCAATGAAGTATTATGTATTATGTAATATCAAATAGGTTTTATTCTAATTGAAATAGTTTAACAGGGCTTAACTTAGATTTTTAAAACAATATTTCTCTAAAGTACCTTAAATTTTGCTTATTTACAATAAATAACCAATTCTCATCGTTAGCAATGATTAACAATGGATAAATACAAAATATTATAAAATATAATACTTAATTAATGGAGTTAAAAGGAAAAATAGAGACAAAAGTTAAAATCGAAAAAAACTTGATCGCATTAATTTGTATAAGACTTCGTATTTATTTGTTAAACCGTTGTTTTCTAAGAAGGGGTAAGTTGATATTTGTTATTATCACTTCGAAAAACCATAAAATAAAAATTTTCATTGTATGTAAAAGTCATGTAATGATTTTTCATATTCTAATTATTTAGGTCCATCATGGATGTTTTAGTGTTTAAAGGGAGGGAAAATGGACCCTTGAACTGACATTATATTTAATCCAAAATCTTTGACAAATATCATATCGACTAAGCATATAAAGTTCTTTGATAGTCTCCTCTTTATGAATGACGCCTTTTCTTATTATAATTTAAACTCTTTGACCGTGAAAGAGCGCAAGGGGCAGTCTCCATTAGTGGCGATATAATACAATCGATTTCTTCAACAGCTTTCCTTCGGTACAAGAGCTTTTAACGTTCTGTGCTTGAGGAGTTCGGACGCCTAGATTTTCTCCCCTTCCGGCACCAATTATACAGTGTGTTTAAGGGTTAAGTGTCTGTCCTAACTGAAAATGTGATTTAAAGATCTCAAACCAAAAAAAAATATCTCCATAAAGGTATGTCCCTTAATAAATTCAGATCTAATGATCTTTCTTAGTACGAATTATTTAGCTTATAATAAATAAATTATTAATCCTAAAAAAGAATTAAAATTATTGACCGGACTTGCATAAATGTTTGTTTGATCTCACCTCAAACTGCTGCCGAGTGGGAAAAATATCAGTCCTGTCTTAATAATCAATGTAATAAATTTGAACATTTAATACGAATATTTTGATTATTTATTTATTGTAATTTACAACTGTACAAAATAATACAATAAGTAAATATGTTGTATGTTTCATATACACCTGAAAATCTTGGGAAGGAACCACCCATTGGTGGTACTTCAAACATTAATTTAAACTAGAAGGTCCCGTGGCCATCTTCTTTTCAGACGCCTCGGAGAATTATCAGGGATTGTTAAGGATGAAAGATTAAGAATTAATGGGTTAGGATGGTTAAGGAGTTTGGAATAAAAAGACGCATATCTGTTATGGGTCAAATCTGCAACGAATGGGATGTTAAGGTCTTTATGAATGAGTTTATTTGTGACGTAATAAGGAGCATCAAGGATTTTATGTAGGATTTTGGATTGTAACGATTGGATGCGGGAAGAATTTGATGGTTTGGTGGAGCCCCAGAGCTCAATTCCATATGTCCAAATTGGTCTGATTATTGTAGTGTATACGAAGCGTTATTGGACATTTCTTCATAGGATTTTTTTTTCTTTTTTGAAGATCCTTGATTCATTGTTGCAATTAGAAATCATAGTTCTGAACACCCTGCACAATATTTGGTACAAATAGGCTTTCGTAGTTTCTGAATTATTCCATTCAACTGGACATGAACCATTTTTTATTCCAAAATGGACGTGTGTCGGTTATACGCCTGAATGGGGATCACCATCACATTTTTTTTTTAACTAAAGCTATTTTATACCGTTATGTTGTCTCCGTGAGTTAACGCCTGTCGGTTCTGGAGCCCTCCTGGGGTCCACCCTGCCTCTGGGGTTAAATTGGGTTCTCTTATTTGGGTAAAAATCTGGCGGTCGAGCGTGTTTTTGACCAAATCATCTCCTTGCACAACCGTTGGTCTAGTAACAGTTCTTATTTACAAAATACTGAACCTCTGACCCTTCATGGGTTGTAGCGGTACAGATTTTACTTTTTTTTTATGTTATACTCAATATAACTATTTTTAACCCACGTTCTTTTTTATTTATTTTTTCCTATGCTTTCAATTGATAGGTTTTTCGCGGACTGTCGATTAAAATCCGAACGGGTATCGCTTTTTTATGTTATGAGAATAACAAAAGTTTGTTAATTTCCTCTGCTGCGCAGTATTTATTCTCATGAGTGAAGCAATTTAATTATGGATTAAGGTACATCAACTCTATTACATTTGGTGGTAGCATAAAATTCCAAATAAATTTAAAGTATCGTCCGATTTTGTTATAACTACGTTTTTAGAATTGAGTACCTTTACGAATTCATACACCTAAAAAAAAAAAACTATCTTTATATGAAGTATCTAATAATGAACTTTTATATACATAATGATCTTTTTATGTAAAATAATTGTAAACATTTGTATAATGAAAAATCAATATTTTCTTCTACATGGTTATTAGTATGATTATTTTAATACGTTGTAGATTAAATAAAACAAATTATTTTTATTGCAAAAAATTAAAATTATTTTTAATTACTAAACATTTGTATTTTCCTTTATGCACCCATACCTATCCAAGAAAATGAAGGAGAGAGATAAAGTATGGTAGGAGGGAGAATGTGTTACAAGGGAAATGATATAATGTGAAATTCAAAATCGCTCTCAAATCAACCATAAAAAGACAGAGGTTTTATCAAGATGTGTTCCTTTATTGACAAAAAGAGTAATAAAAAATTTCAGAACGACTTTCCTGAGAAGAAACGGAAGGTAATTAAAGAAACTCAATGAATCTCACCGCTTGACTCTCTGCTACTATATTTCAAACCCAACTTAAACTTTAGCAATTTCGAATATCTGTGAATTATAAGGTTTTTCTTATATCAATAATCATAAATGAAAAGTTTTAGTTGGTAGAAGTACAGGTAGTTTAAATCTGTTTTAGAATTTATCTCCCTTATTGTTCTTTAGTATGAATTTTATCAAATCCTTACTATGCTGCTTTTTCTTACACATTAATTTAAAAAAAAAAATTTGAATTTCTCCGACTTACATTTTTTCATCAACGGCTCGTTCTGTAGATTTTATCTTCAAACGACGAATCGTTAACCTCTAAATATAAGTAATTAGTTGTAGAAAAGAATTATGCAATACAATAAACTTTTGAAAGTGAAAAAGAAAAGAAAAAAAGATGAAAGAGTGAGGAGGTTATACTGACATGTAGTTTTTTATTATTATTAATATTTACTTTATTATTTATATTTACAATATTAATATAGATTACACTGAAATTGTACAATCCATTTAGTGCTTTCTTTCATTTTAATTACATCTTCTCATATTTTTTATGGCTTTCCTACCCGTCTTTATTATTGTTTGAGTGTCGAACCATTATAGGTCTTCGAGAGACCATCTGTATTATTTTCTTCTTATCAGATATCCAGTCTCCATTTTAGACATTTCATGCATTGCATTGCATATTTCTCCTGGGTCATTATTCTTACTTCTTTAGTCCGTACTTTTATTTTCTCATACCTGACATGTTCCTTTCTATTGTACTCTGCCACGTGTAAACACTCTTTGCCTTTTGTAAATAACTTTATTTTGTTCTCTTAGATGAGAGAACAAAAAATACTTTTTAAACTGCAATATTCATTCTATTGTAGTGTTCTTCTTTTTTGTAGCTCTGTTTATATTTTTTCTGTGAAGAATATTAGTTGACCCAGAAATACTGCTTTGTGAAAAACATTCAATATCCTATCGCCCTATCATAAATAGTGTTTTAAATCCTATTTATACTGAGCTAAAACAATAAATTCAAACATTTAATTAATGATTGTATCAAGTTTTGAATTATTATGAAACCTTATGGAAGGAAATAATAAAAAAAAAATGGAAATGTATTTTTATATTGCAGTAATAATTTGAAATGAAGACAACCCTATATTATGTCTAGCTGTAAAATTCTAGATCTTAAATGTTTTCATTTTACACCACCCCCTGACCTCTCTGATACCTAGATCGAAAGCTTTGTGCACACCACTTAAGAAGTATAGCTTCATTCGGCATAGCGTTTCTTCGACACAAGTAGTAAAATACAGATTGTCCAAGCATGTGAAAAACCCTTACCGATAAATCTAAAATGGCTTCTGGAAATTCCCTCATAAGTTCTGCTGTTTTTACAACCATTTTCAATTTTGTACTTAGGACGAGTAAATTTTAGCTACTATGAAATTCTGATCAATTGGATTTTTGAATCAAAGTTGGCCACGGAAACTTTTAAAGTTCATCAGCATACTTCTGATGTGCGTTGTTTTTTGAATTTTTGAAAACCTACAAAGGCAGCTGATAAATCTGTAATTTAAAAAAAAAACTTATAAAAACGAATCAAAATTTTTAGGATTCGTTCTTCTGAAAGTTTATAACATTATGATTTTATAAAATTTCTTGTTTAAATATTAATAACATACTAAAAAAATTTTTATCATTCATGTTATATCCTTATTGTATAATCAGATCGTTGACTGTTAGTACTATTATTTACCAGTGCAAATAAAGAATTTTTTTCATTACTATTTCGTCCTTAAATTATTCTAATTTATTTACTATTCTAATTAACATTAATTTTTATTTCGTTCAAATATTTTATATTTTATCAAAAGATTTTTCGTTTTATTGTGAAATTACTAGTCATTCAGTCTAGTTTTTTTTACATTTATATTTTGAAGTTCTGTTATTGAGTAGTTCCTTCACAAGGTATCATGTATTCTAAATCATGAGTTATCACATTTACCTATTTTTTCACTATGAAAAAATATATACGTATATATAATCATTTTCGACTGCCTTTA
>NW_027110898.1:699905-709874 GCF_000696795.3 Halyomorpha halys
TAAAAACAGTCTATACATATTGTTTTAATATTAAAATAGATAATTTTTGACAGATTCTCCTTAATAATTTCAATGTTTAGTAACATTTATTGTAAAGATATTGTAATTTTTATTGATCTTTCGGTTAAGATTTTATCGCTTTATCGTGAATATTTCGTCAGATAATGCAATGAGTTCAATCATTATTATTTTTTTTTTATAAGTTTTTTTTCCTATTAAATCAATAATACACCATCATCAGAAAGTAATATGTTTATTTATGTTTTATTCAATTTGAATTGTTTTATTAATATATATTTTTTTCTTTCAGGTAAGAGCAAACTTGAAGCATTACGCGTATTGGTAAGATTTTTATAACTATATTTGTTAATAACCTGTCAATCAAGTAGTGCTCATTAATGAACCTAAAGAATTAAATTTATTATATTTTTTAGGCTAATTTTTTTTTTATTTGTAGACCTGTGAATTTGTATTTTAACTTATTTATTCATTAAATTATTTTTTAAAAACTTATTTATTCATTCAAGTATTTCTTTTTAACTAACTTTTTTTTAAAATTTATGTATTAGTTTTGTTGCTTTAAGATGTATTTATTTATTTGTTTTTCTGTAAACTGATCTACTGATGTGACTATTATGTCTTGATTTCACATTGCTATCTAACGATAAATTTGTTTAACGGGTCAAACGTGGGGAATAGGAAAAATTAGGGAATTATATTAATAAATTAAAATAATTCCCTGATGTTTTATTATCCCATAAGGTAATTTATACTGAAACTAGTGACCTGGGCATAATAGCATTAAGAAAAAAATTTTAAATAATTTATGCGAGTATAAATTGGTTTTAAGGTATTTTATTTATTAATAATAATGCTAATTGCTAAAATTATTAAAAATAAATCTATAATAAAAGTTGTATGGCCAAATTTGCGGAAACGTTGAACTTTTGAGAAAAAAAACAATGCTTTGAGACTTTAATTTGGATAAAATTAATTTTATTTAAACAAAAGAGAAAGTGAATTAGGAAGAATAATTTTTTCAATTAATTGAAATAAAATTGTCAAATAGAATAAAATTGTGGAGTAGAAAAAAAAATTAAACTATTTTTATTTAGTGTGTAGACTAGTATAGATTGTAATAGGATACTAGGACAAAAAAACATATTATTTGTTATATCATGAAAATTTAATATATATTGTATATATGTCCGTTCAAGGAATTGATTGATATGCTGTGTAATGTAGCAACCCAATTTATTTGCGCAGCATGGCTAAATAAAGCATCTCTCTCTCAAAAAACGAAGAGCCATAAGAAAATTGTCGGTGTAAACTTAAAAGAACTTAGCTCTCTAATACCAGAGCTTAAATGCTGAATTTCCAAAACCCTACTTTTAACGAACTTTTGATTTTGTACATTTAAACGAAAATAACTAATTTTCATTGTTTGCAATAATAAAAAATGAATGGATACAAAATATAACAACATTTTATGAATAACTAAAGGCTAAAAAAAAACAACAAAAAAAACGGCGCTTTCAGGATGGCGCCTATAATTTATATTAATTATTACCCCCTGGATAAAGTCTAAAATACGAATTTTTATAGGGACAGAAAAATTTTTTTGTTCTAAAACAAAAAAAAGCGTTAACATCAACACAAACCCAATACAAATAACTTGGAGAAATTAGTAGGTTGGTAATTTAAAGATGTCCTAAGCGTGCATTGCACCATATTTTTTATTAAACAAATTAATGACCAATTGTAATGTTTTAATGTCAATTTTCTCGGTTTGTTATTACACTAATAAAAATAAAGCGCTAATATTTTGTACTATACATCCACCTAATTAAAAAACACAACGAATTGTTTTAGTATAAGATCGATTTTATTTAATTTGTTTTATTTATACAGTACATTTGAATCCTGTTTCAACCTTATTAAACTTCCTAGACACGAATATGTTCCAATACCGTACAAAACCGATACCGAACTCACCCTAAAAATATTCGCTTTATATTGCTCCCCTCACGTTCATCATCCCCTGTTTCCCATCGTACGTGATGTTACGTGGGTTAGTGAGCTCTCTTCTTAGATGCCCTCAACCTAACTTCTATCTTATAACATTGTATTCAAATCACATATTGTTTTCATACGTTATGTGATATTTCTGTATTCTTATATATTGCCTGATGTTTTATTTAATTTAACTATCTAGGAAACTATGTAATGTTCTTGACTATAATCATTTTTTTTTTTTGACCTACAAGATCGTTGGGTTCCTTTATTTATTTATACCTCAGAATAAAAATTGATTCAAATCATTCAATTTTGATTTAATAAGTTCATTTTTGGAAATTTAAATTCACTGATATTTCGTTTTAAAAATACTACACACTGTCCTCACCACGTATGTCGATGACACATGTCTATTGTCAGTCATTGTTCATCCTTACATTGTATCCCAAAACCTCCAATCCCACATCACCAACCCTGAAGAATGGTGCCAAAACTGGAGAATTAAAATAAATTCCAATAAATCCCACCAAATCACATTTAGCCTCCTCGTAAACCCATTACCTCTTGCTCCACAGTATCCTTTAATAATACCTTTACTTAGGACTTCATCTGGGCAAACGACTGACGTGGAATCCACATACAAGACTGAAACTACAGGAAACTGTTCATCGATTCCGACTATTACAACATTTACTAGACAAACAGTTTAAACTGCCAATTCATTACAAAAGACTGATCTACATGACTATCATAAGGCCTATCTGGACATACCGAGTTGAGCTTTGGGGCTCCACTAAACCATCAAATTCCCGAAAAAAACCCGAATCCAATCCTTACAGTCCAAAATCCTTCGTAAAATCTTTAATGCTCCTTACTTTGTCACAAATCAAGTTATCCATCAGGACCTCAATGTCCCATGTTACTGATTTGGCCAGAACCAGATACCAATCCTTCCATGATAAACTTCCCAACCACCCAAATCCACTTGTTTCTGACTTGGCTTCTCCTTCATTACTTTATAATCCTCCTAGGCGTCTGAAAAGAAGATGGTCTCGAGGTCTTCTCCTCTAGAAATGTTATTGGAGTTCTATCAATGGGTAGAATCTCCATATGTTTGTATCTTGTCACTATGCCACCTACAACAAATTTACTTGTTGTATATATTTTATACAGTTGTAAATAACATTAAATAAATTATTAAAAAAAAACACTACTAACTATAGGAAGCTGCGATTGTAAGATCGCAAATTTTATTGAAACTTTTCGTGCTGATACTAGGTCAGAAAACATTGGAGATTTGTTCATTTCTGTCATGTACGTACTAGGAATCCCGAAAAAAAAAATTCTCAATTTTTTTAAATATTGTTTTTAATCGTTAATTATTACAGTATATACTTGTTCTAAATGAATGTCAAAAGGCCTTTATGTACCAATAATTTTATTATAAAATAAGAATACATTTCTGATCATAACAAATGAGTTTAAACGTACAAGACTGCAAAAAGTTGTTTACAGTAAGGTAGGTTAACATTATTAAAACATGGTAACATTTATTGAAAAAATTAGGTCAGATTCATTCCAAACGTCCTTTAATCACTGAAATTAAAAGTTTTTTTAAAAAATAAAACAGAACATTTTTTTTTACTAATTATATTAGTTGGATTAGATTGTTTACTACTTCTACTTACTCAAACACTCATTTGAATGCTAGTTATCATAAAAAAATATATGTTTGGCTGTACATATTGGGTAAAATATCTTCAATATATGTATTATCTTGTTTTGTTTTTTTAACGGAATTGGGGAAACAGTCCGGTTGAACATTATAAATGTATTCATCTAAGTGCAAAAACAAAAAAATAAAGCAAAAATGGTCTAAATATACGAAGATGGTCAGGATTGCGGTCAAAAAAGAACAAATAGTTTATAATTATTTAATGTCCGACGTATCGTCCCACTTTGCAGTGTTTCATCAGGGCAGTTCAAAGCGAAACCCCCCGAAAAAAAGGAAGTCGATAGGTATGTTTACGTTTTATTACCTTAAAATCTATGGATAGCAAAGAAAGAGAACAATCATACCGATGGCTTGCAGTGGTTCTAAGTACATTTCCACTTATTAAGTTAATTAATTAAATCAAGTTGAAACTTTCCTGAAAAAGAGAACCTTTAATTGTATTTTTTACAAAGTTGGTTGAAATGTATTTAGCGCCACTGTAAAGTAAGCCATCAATATAAAAATTAGTTGCAATTATATATATATTTTTTGCTCGGTACCTTGGCACGAACCCTCGAACTTATTTCTAATATTTTTTGACATAGAGACCAGAAAAATGTTCATTGAAATCGGTTACCCAACGTCTGCAGTTTGTTAGTTTATATTCTCAGTAATATGTAAATCGATGGACTTAGCTTACAAATGCAATTTCACTAATTTTTTATCTATTATCTATTATGCTGTGATTACATTTTCTGGATTTTTGGTTGGCATGTTTTTTTTTTCTAAAAAATCATTCACTTGAGAATACAGCATCTAATGTTTCTAGATGTTCAAAAAGCATGGAAGGGAGTCAGTTACCCAATTCCAATGGGTTTTCCGTCTGTTAATTCATACAAATTGTTTGGTTGTGAGTATTTGCTTTATCCAATCTGTTTACGAAGTGAATCTGAAGATCTCAGTAAACACCCGAATTTGGAGATAAAGGAACCACATCAGGATTTCTGTTTTAGGACTGAATGAGTCCTTACTGAGTACAGAAACGGTAGATTCTATTCTCTTGTTGATTATGATTGCTTTGTAGAAGGAATGTAGGTATCTAGCTTAAATTATTTGGAAGCAGTTGTGTTGTATATTTATGAAATAGTGGCACTAAACAATAAAATCGAAGCTCAAAGATTAAGTCAGTGTTCCAATTGAAGCTTAATTCCATGATCCTAACCGGAGATAAAGGAAGCAAAAGAAAACAGAAAAAGTTAAATTAAAGGTTAAATGTATAAGGCTTAAAAAAAAAATCATATAAAGGAAAATAACGAACCTCGAGATCATGAAGAAGAAGATGAAGAGAATACTTACCTCAATAATTTTGTATATTTTATTTATAAGTATTATATAAATTAAATATACAAAATTCCGTAATGACATTCTAGGATATTGTTACTAACTTGTCCAAGTCAAAGCTGCCCTAAAATTCCAAGATAGGAATTAACTATCCTATTGAATTTAATCTGAGTCTTTGGTTAGGACCATCTCTAGAGAAACCGGGTCCTATGGGATTGGACCTCCGCTATAAAGGATAATTTAAAAGACATGGCCCAGCGGGACGAAACACTGAAGTTTCTGGACATTTTTAACCCTATATTCCGCTATAATTTTAATGCAGTTCATGTTCTATATGTTTGTGGCACTGAATCGAAGGGTTAGTTATTAGTTGAAGTTATTCTAATATATAGTGGCCATGGTAGAATATTATACAAATATATTTTTTGTTTTATAAATTTTGTATGATATTATTTTTAAAGCCTGCTTATGGATTAATTCAGAACGAAGTAGGATTTGTATTCTTACAAATTAATACTTGCTAAGAATTCGTTTATCAAATCTTTTTTTTTTTTTTACCTCCAATTTTTAGTTTCATACTCACCATCAGCAGTGTTCTGGTTTCCTGTGTCACACTCATCACATATGAGTTTTGGCCGTTCTATAAGCCTGGCTTGGCAGAGATTTCCTTCTATGAAGTGTCTTGGTGTATCATTTGAATTCATTCGGGCAACTTGTCCAGCCCACCGAAGACGTCCGTTCTTCATTAGTTTGATGAGATTACCTCTATTAACTTCTAGCATCTATATTACCACGTTTTCCCGCCTTCTCTTGTAATCATCAGCTTTATGGTCGGTTCAAATATGATGAATCTGAAGATGAGATATTCAAAAAATAAAATTATTTGTATGAATTAAATCGGTATCGCTACAAACCATGAAGGGTCAGGGGTGCAGTACTTTGTAAGGAAGTAATGATACGAGACCAACGGTTGTGCAAGGAGGTGAATCACGCTCGAATTAGTCGAAAGCACCCTGTATGGGTTGTAGTCGTACTAGATAGCAATATGGAAGAATCTACAAGGAATTTGAAATCATCGATGTAAACAAATGATGATGTATGCTACATGTATGTATTATATCGATGTGTGATACCTGTAATCTATGTGCCTACTCATGTAAATAGCAGAACCATCAAGAAATTAAGCATTTGAGGCAAAAATCTCGATTTTTTAAATATAATATTGAATTATATGATTCGCACCTGTTTACTGAGTACTATCTGACTTCAATTTTTTAATAATTTAAAGTGGAATATTACCCTACATATGTATAATACCATAGCTTCATATTCAGTGAAATAAATTCAAGTTTAATAGATTGCTTTATTATCTCTTGTAAAATTCAGGTGGTGTTAACTAAAACGCTGATCCCATTAATGCCAGGACTAGTTTCCACTAATTACTGCTGACTCATTCACAATGAAAACTTAGATCACAATCTTCTCATCAGTGGATAATAGCAAGCAGAGCTTAATTCTGCTTACTGTCGATCTCCCTGTGTAAAGAGATATACTTTTTTTTGTCATTATGATACCACGTAATTTTTCTATACACATTTGTTTTCTAGAAATGTATACTATATATTTATTTTGAAAAAAAAAAAGTGAGAAAATAATTAAAATTATGAAGAAAAGTCTGATTAATGATGAACAGAAATGGTTTTGGGTTCAACAATCATTTACGACTATGTAAATATATTTGATGAAAAAATATATAACTAAAATAAAATTGTTAAAAAAAAATATTTAATCAAAATCATATCCATTCTATATAGTTAATTATTGTTTGAAAAAAGAAAATGTAAAAAAATTGTATATCTTTCATTAACATATATTAGTGTTTATATATCCAATCATGGATTGATAAGCAATTTTAGCAACCCCATGTATTTGGGCAGCATTGTCGAATAAAGCATTTCTCTCAACATATTATAAATTAATTTATTAAAAATTTAAAAAAATTAATTTAATAAATCAATAATCATTTGAAAAGGCTAAACGTATTTGTTAGATTTAAATTAACCTGTCGTGTGCCGCATTGCTTTTTGTTTATGATTATTATTATCTAAAATTTCCTTTATTGACAAACATCTTATAGTTGTATAAATTTAAGGCCCAAACATTACCGATAGTGATCATTGCCTTTTTAACTTAAACAAAAACTCTTTGTCTATTGACGTTTTGTAATTATTATAGATAAAAATATGCATTTAGAAATTACATTAGCTCATAAAATTATTTAAACGATAATGTATTAGGTAAAATATAACATTGCCGGTCGGGAAATTTAGTTCTACTTGGCGTGAGAACTACGATTTTCATTTTAAATACTGTCCTTGAACGTTTTTTACATTCAATACATCATAGCTTTATATTTACATTTCTCTCGGAAAAAATGTTTTTACTGTATCGAGTTCTTAATTGATATCTTCAACATAGAGATCGTGTTAGAACAGGCTGACATTTTCAAAATATTTACCGGAAAAAAAATCCTCTTTACTCTTACTCCTTTCACATGAGGCGGTCGGAAAGAAAAAGTAATAAATTAGTAAATTTTGAATTACCATTGCTATGGGTTGGAACAGTCAATGTTCTTTTTGCTTAGAACATGTAAATTATAACTAGTTAGACTTTATTATATATTAATTTCATTTTTGTTATGAAATGGGTACGAAAATTCCAAATTAAAATTTTATTGCTACATTTTTGTGTTGATAATTTGTTTTTCGGAGATAAGCTTTTTTCTTTTCTTTTTTTTTAATTGTTAACTGAACATTGCCCAGCTCTACTTTAAAACGCATGTCGGCTTATAATATACATATAAACCTCAAAACGCAATTTTGTTATTTAGGCAATAAAAATGTTCCTCTCGGAGGTTTGTTGCATGAGCTATGAGAACTGGAATTAAAGGGTTTTCCTCAAGCAGGACATGAAGGCCCTACTAATACCATGTGCTTCGGTGTGCTTACTCTCTGCCTGTAGAATCTTCTAATGAGTTGTGTTTGACCTATAATCTGCTGTTTAGATTCGGTATTATTTTCACCTAAACATTATTATAGTTACTGAACTAACAGATACTCACTCACCCAAGAGCATTCATACTTATGGTCAGGAAAATTATAGTTGTGTAATAATATTACTACAAAATCATTCTAATTTTACAACGTGGATTAATAATTTTTATTCGTATTTATTTTGATTGCCCTCTTTATTTTTCACACGATGGTGGTTAGATGTAGTTCAAAATCTATTCATGTTTGCTCACCTTAAGGTTTTTTATATAGTTTTTTCTTACCAGGCTTTAGGATATAGCTCCAATCTATTTAATTCAGAATTATTTACATCCATTTTTTTACATCTTTACTTCTCTTTTCAGTTCCACCAACATACGCTCATACACTTTGATAATACGCGTAGCTCTAATTTTTTGTTTAAACATTTGATCATGGAATATGCTGTATTAAAAATATTTCTGTGCATTTGAAATTTTCTAGATTTAATAATATTGTATAACCTTTTAATTTTTTTCTAATTTCAATTCATAATTGGCATTGTTCCAAAAAAAAATTGAGTTTACTGTGTCAGTATTGGTGGCTGGATTTTCCGCCGTGTACTAACCAAGGTGGTAGTGTAAAGATCTTTAGATTCTCGAGAGCGTCGAGAAATAACTATTAACTGTCCTAGGTGGCAATCGAGCACACAACATTCCGAACCGGGCGCTCCGGGACCTATGCCCCAACCCGCACGCACGGCCGTCACATCCCTTTTGTTTCTATATATTACGAAGTTACAATATATTCAGCTGATTAATTCTAAGAACGATCTGCAATTAAAATTTTGTATGAATTCAGGACAAACAAATGTATTATTTTTTTTCTTTACTATTATTTTTGTTTAGAAATACATAAATTGGACTGTTTCGAATGCTATTACATCGGAACGAATTTTCATTTTTATTTGGAATAATAAAAATATATTAAGAAGCTAAATATGTGTACATATATATAATTTTAGTTTCATAAGTATACAGCAAAATATAAAAATATTGAAATGATGCGAGTTAAAAATAGCTGCGAGTTAAAAATAACAAAAAAAAAACCGAATCTTATTACACTTTTGCTTTTAGTTTTCGGTTAAACCTTTAATCAAGTAATCATTTCTAACATGATAAAAAAATATTTTATTACATTAACTTTTAGTGTATTATTAATGTTAAGTATACATAAAGTTTCAATATTTTGAATTGATTGAGTCGATGAATGGTTTGAGATAAATATTTTGTATTAATTTAGAGAAGTTTGAGTTCTCGCAATGGCAAGATGCTTCGCTAATGTAGTGTGATTGCGGCTTTAGGGCAATTACTCAGCCTCCACTGGTTCATTACCAGTGACGCGGTGAGAGGGCTGCGCTGGGATCTTGTAGAGCCCTGCTCTGCCTTTCATACGAAAGGGTGTGCTCGGGGATCCTCATATAATTTATTTTACTATATCCTAGTTTGATTGTGTTCATTTTATTTATTTATTTTTCTGTTAATATACATATATAGATTTTATTTTTTTAAATATTTACTTATTTTATTTTTTTTTAACTTTTGCTAGAAATGTGTTCATTTACTTCTATTATTAATGGCTCAGGCTTGTGACAGATGGTAATATTTATCAATAAATAAAGTACTAAATAAAAAAAAAAATCAGAGAAAATAAATGTATAATTTTTATTATTTTGTTTAATATAATTTTTTTGTTAGGAATTTTAAAGAAATTGGGGACGTTACGACAAGGGATCGAATTTTCAGTGAAACGAAAAGTCAAACATATACATATAAATTTAACTTACATTATTGCGTCTACCCATATTGT
>NW_027110898.1:709979-711590 GCF_000696795.3 Halyomorpha halys
TTGTAATTTTATTTTATTTTCTATTATTCGATTTGGATAAAAATGTGTCATATGCTGTCTAATAATGCAAATTATTTAAAATATCCTAAATAGCGACTTAACTAAAAGAATGTATTGTTTGTTTATAATTATATAAACAGTAAAACAAAATGTGAAAAAATAATGTACAATAATAAAGTAAAAATTGTAGTATTAGCTTTTAAATAATATAAAATGTTGATGAAAGATGTGCAAGGCATAGAAAAAAAAATGTAAATTTATATAAATTGGTCTCTAGTTATAACATTACACTCAACTTCACTCTAATTGCTCTTTTGTTTTTTTATTTTAATATAAAATCGATTCAATATCGGTTCGAGAATCATTAATTTTAATCCAGCTAAGCAAACCGCTAGTGCAAACATAGACTAGGCCAATTTCAGGGCACCTCCGTAATAAGCTTTTACCACCAAAGAGGAAAAAAGAAAACCCACTTTACTTAAAAAAAAAAAATGCTCTTTCATTCCAGAGGTAAAACCACCTAAATTTAATTTCAAACTGGTTCAATAATATTTAGAGTATATCTATTTCCTAATTAAACACGACGTTGAGATAATTAAAAGAAGAACTATGTAAATGAAATGGCGACACTCTTTTTATTAACTTCAATGTTATTTATCAAATATTTATATTTCACTTTCCCTAGAACCTCAGTAAGTAAAGTGTTTTAAACGTTTCAAGTTTGTACATCGAAAATTTGAAAAAATTTTTTAAGTCATTTTGACTAATTCTTCTCGTACCTGTCTGTGTTTCTGTCGTGTGTGTTTTTGCTTCGATAATATCGGGGACGGATGGACTGATTCTTTTTTTTCGTTTGTAGTATTTTGGCCCTAAATTTCTATTTACTTTCACTCTTCTTCCACTGGTTTCTATATACATATATTAGTTAAACGTTTGGTAAAACAAATACTTAAAAAAGAGAAAAGGGAGAGATTAATGACCAATTCGGTTGCTACTCAAACACTGACTATTATTGAGACCATTAATTTAGAGGATAATTAAATTTTCTAATAATATAACCTCCTTCCCCGCCAAAATATAAATAAAAATAAATCGAACCTATATTAATGAAGATTCTGTAAGGGATTGTCATATTGGTATACCTCTTAGTAACCCTAAGAGGTCAGAAGAATCGTGTGGGTGGAAATTCTATTGTTTTAGATAAAAGAAATAACTAGTTTATATTTTTTTATGATCCCCTTCTTTGTCATTTCTGACGTATGGGTGATTATCTAGATGTGACTAATCTATTTAAACCATGGTGAGGGGTCACGTTTTCATTTTGGGGACCACAAAATTGAAAAAAATGTTTACCCTCCCCAAAGCCAGACACCGCCGTAACTAGTATATATGACCTACATAAGTAGTTAATACATTATATTGGATAAAAAAAAGTACCCACTTATAGTGGGCTGGGTGGAGCGCAGGAGGGCTCACAGGATCCACAGGATTGGCTCATGGCTACAGTAACGAAATAAATATCTGTCTCAGCCGTATTCGAACTCGGGAATTACTAGCATGACTTATTTACTTACAGCTACAGCAATTTGTTTCTTTTATTGACATTAAATT
>NW_027110898.1:714750-717050 GCF_000696795.3 Halyomorpha halys
GCACCCCCAACCATCTTCTCCTCATTTATCATCCACGGTCAACTATATCTCATAATTATATATGTATCTTTTTTTATCACCTTTTCTTGAGGACATAATTAAATACTGTTTTGTTTTAATTATGATTTAAATTAAAGAGAAAAAGTAAGAAGAAAATATTATTTGTCACCTTTTAAGGACGTTAGTCCTCCATAATAACTGATATTCAAAAGCTTCTTTGATCGTTAAAATTCTAACAAGGTATACATTTGAATTCCGTCGACATGGCTGCTAAAGCTGTTCTCGGAATATACCCACGAGGTGTTACCATTTCCAAGTAGAACTGTACTTCACTTCCTTATTATTGATTATTACCATAGCAACAGTTTAGTTGTATTGTTAAAGTGCTAGACTGTCACTTGGTTCTGCGGTTTGAAAAGATTTATAGCTAGTCATATTTACACTTCCATGCGCAGCTAGGCCGGATTTAGCCATGTAGAAGAACTTAGGCGATGCAAATCTTGGGGCTCTCTTCCGAAAATTCTATTTCTTAATTTATACTGTGGTACTAATTGAAAGTAATCTGCCAACCCAAACAATGAATATGCGTGGAATTAACTTTGGATGCTATGAAATTAAGGTGAAATATTACGGGCACATGCTGTAGGATCTGGCAATTGGTCTGGGCAATTATTTGTGTTAATTAGAGTAATTGAATTTTATTTTAGAGTTAAAATTTATACGTTTTGTAAGTATCCTATTCGGTGAAATTGTTTGTTCTTTTAGAAACAAATCTAAAATTATTGGAAAGGAAATTAAAACTAATTCAACGTTTATAATTAACAATTTATCATTAATGAGGCCCTCGCCAAGGGACCTTGTAAAGTTGTCTCTATATCCTTTATGGATATGTGTAATTATAATTTTTATTATTTTTTTTTTATGCATGGCACTTTTATGATTTTTTAAATCTCATTTATTGCCAGGTCAAGAATTAAAAACAAACAATGGTCTTTATCCATATAATTTTTCTTTCTGGTCGCTTTGGAGATACTGTGTCCCTCCCCTTTCTGCTTTTAATAAGCATAGTATTATTGGGCGAATTAATATTATCTAATTATGTAACGAAATTCGAATTTACAACAAAATGAATTCGTAGTTCTATTAAATTAAATATATTTAGATACTCTTGACTCACCCTACATTACTGGGGCATATTGAAAGTTAAAGAGGGGGGGGGCAGTATCCCCGAAACGAGATAAGAAAAAATATATTTTCTGTATATAAGAAATATATGGACTAAAAAACATTATGATTTCTTTGATATTCACAAAATTTATAATAATTATTTTAGTATTTTGATTTTTTTTTCGTATTAAAACAAGATCTCTTTCAATTTTTAAATATTTGTTAATTAATTTATAGTTATTTTTTGAACAATTGTTTTGTTGTTATTAATGAATTATCGTTTTTCTAACAAAAAAAAGAACAAAAACGTCATACTCTCGGATCTTTCTAGAGAGTTCTTGCCAAAACTTAATATAATTATATGCAGTTATTAAATAATATCTAATTGATAATTATGATTAGCGACTTTATAATTAATTTTAAAAATTAACTGAACAAGCTCTGGAATAAGACCCGACCTTCTTAGTGGTTAAACTCATCAAATTCAACCCTTCAATTTCCCTGTATTAAAATTTTCTTTATCTTGATTGTTTACTTATTTTACTATTATTTAATCTACCTATCTTACTATTTTATAATTATATCTACCCAAAAATAAGTACGTTGGCAAATTTTAAAGTTAATTACGTTATAGTTATGGTTTTTTAAAATTGTTTTTTTATGTTATTCACAAATTATCGTTTTCCATAAAAAAAAGTCATACTCCCAAATCTTTCTGGAGAGTTCTCGCCAAAACTTTATATACGTTATTAAATTATATCTAATTGTTAATTATGATTGGTGACTTTATAGTTACTTTTAAAAATTAACTGAACAAGCTCTGGAATAAGACTCAACCTGTGTTTTAAGTTGTTTAACATCAAATTCAACCCTTCAATTTCCTGTATTAAAATTTTCTTTATCTTGGTTGCTTACTAATTATTTAATATACTCGTCTTACTATTTTATTTTATAATTATATCTCCTCTAAAATAACTACGTTGGCACATTTTAAGCCTTTATTAATCTATTTTTTCTAGATTTTTTAACGATAATAAACCCAAAACCCAATATACTACTAGCATTCTCTGGTATTCTAGATTATTTATGTTATGTTCAATTCCTGCAGTCTTTGAATTCATGCAGGAATGGAA
>NW_027110898.1:717100-719164 GCF_000696795.3 Halyomorpha halys
ATGTATTCCCTCTGAATCGAAAACTTCCATGTGCGTGTTATGTTTTATACATTAAAGAAAAAAGTTGTCTTCGTGTCTGTGAAATTTTTTTGGGGGCAGAATCGATCGAACCGTAAACCCATTTAAATGAAATTATCAGGAATAGTGGGGGTTGATGTATAGTTGGTCCGGTATAGTTTTAATCGAATTCCGTCTTTAAAAACGGCTTGTTAGATTCTGCTTGATGATTAGTTTAGATTTAAAGTTTATTATTTTTGAATTCTCTAGTATTTATGACTACTAAATAGTCTAGTACAGATTTTGTCATGTGATACACCTATACATCTACAACAGCTCGTCCTGTAGATGTTAATCTTAAGCGACGCCCTTAACCTTGAAATATAGATAGTTACACTTTTATATTACGTATTTTTTTTCAACAAATCTACATTGACATCTATGGCTTAGAAAAAAATGTTCAATTATTATATGCAGAAATATGATAATTTCCTAAAAAAAAAAAATTTCAAATAGGAAAATAAGTTAACAAAAAAAGTAACTTAAAAAATAAGAAGATAGAAATCTAAAGGAAGCAATTACACTGGTTCATGTGCTTGGCGATCTTTTTTCTCTTATAATACGTCCTGAATTGCTGAAAAACATCAAGTGCTTTACAAGGAGTTTTCTTCAAGGAAGGATTTTAGAGTCCTGACCCTTTGTCATTACTTCACTGAATCGTTTTAGGAAAATTATGTTATATTCCTAAATTTGACAGCTCTTAGGGTGAAGTCGCTTGTAATTCTTAAACGGTGTGACATAATTACTGGAAGCAGTTAAAGTCCTAACACTTTGAATTTTCCCCCTCATATTTTCAGACAAATACAAAAACACGAGGAAAAAATAAAATCAGTGAAATTATTAGAACATTTTAAATTTTTGAAGCATTTTTTTTTTTATATCTTTCTTTTATTTTTTAAGCATAACTATGTTTTTTTTTTGTTAATATTTTACAATTTAAGGAAATTCCGTTAGCTACAATTTTTAGCGCTTAAGATAACTAAAATTTAGAATCAAGAAAGAATTTTTTTTATTAATTTTTTATGTTAAATTTTTGTTTGGACAAAAATAATCGATCCCGTTAATACAATTTTATTGAAATTTTCAGGGGTTGTGCGGATAAGTACCTAGTTGGTCACTTATCGATACCTTCGTATAAAGTTATATTTCGAAAAAAAAACCCTCCTGGTCTAGCCTAAATTCAGAAGAAAGTTGGAGATTAGTATATAGTCGATCGATGAAAGTAATGAATAGTTATTATATAATAATTAATATTAATATCATCAGATTCTTCTACTTTCGATTAATCATGTGAAAATATATTTCCTAGACACGCCTATATTTTAACATTGCTCGTCACATAGACTTTATTCTCAGAAAATAAATAATTGAGGCATGGAAATGTAAAAGGTAGTAATTGTCAGAAATAAAAAGAATGACAGTTTGACATGATATCGATGAAGTAAGCAACCCCAATCGACTGGTAACCTCTGGGAGTTCCTATCTTCAACGATTTAGTTCCTAGACCTGTAACTTTACATAATTTTAGAACAAAAATTGTGGTCAGCTGCCATTTTTTGGGTCTCAAAACTAGTTTTTTGGCACATACAGCCTTTTCCATTTCCATGTCTCAATTAATCTTGAAATATAGGTATTTACCTACCCAGTAGCGTAGGGACGCGACGGCTTGGGAGTGAGCCCAGAGCGCTTGGTTTGATCGCGGCAGCAACTTCAAAGTAGCCGCCAGGGGTTGGCGAAAAGGACCAGTTTCTCCCACCAGGATCCAATTCCGATTCCCAATAGCGTTTCTAAATTTAAAAAATGATAATTTCCAAAAAAAAAATATGAATATAAAGATAAAAAATAATGAGAATTATAGGTGTTAAATTTATGTATATTTTAATTAATTTCGACATAGATAAAAATCTCTATTTTTTTTTGTTAACCGTCTTATATTTGATTCTTCAATCTATTCCTATATAAATAAATAAATTAGTATAATAATATTTCCATTATACTAAACTTATA
>NW_027110898.1:719364-742798 GCF_000696795.3 Halyomorpha halys
TATATATTTAATAACCGCAGTTTAAAAATTAAACTATAGTATAAGGAAGAAATATATAACAATAATGAAATTGTTTATATATCAATGCAGATAAAAAGTTTATTGATAATACGATACCTATAATTATTTTGTATGTTTTCCTTATTGTATAGCTCTAAAGACTTTGTACATTGACAATATTTTCTGATTATTAATATATAGTACCTCCAAATGAGGTAGATGTTATTTTCGAATGAATAATACCCATATAATGAAGTCAATAAATAAAAATAAAGTTCAGGGCAAGGCACTCATCACTTATTTTGTAAACGTTGGTGGTGAATGAACGAAAAATCGTACTTCCACTCATTCTTTCATTTGGTGGTGTTAGCTCACTAAAGTAAATTGGGCGAGTTGGCTGCCACCTGTGGAACGTCAATAAATTGACCAGCTGCGTTTATTGGTATAAGCCATTGGAATCTTATTTCTATTACATTATGATTTTGAGCCCATTCATTGTGGATCAGTAACTGAAGTGTTGTTAGTAATTGAGTCGTTAGTTACAGAAACCTCATATATCCCAGTCTAAAAATATGGAGCATTGGTGTTTCCGTGATTCAATATTCAATTGTAATTTAGTGATCTCTGAAGTTCTTAAAAGGCTTGAACCATAAATAGTATGGTTTATATAATGTCAATATAATATAATGTAGAATATTCATGATATTTACATATGAATGGGAATTTTGTCCTAACAACTAGAAATAAATTTATTTTAGAAAATATCATCAAAACTACTACTCTTACGGTTATTTCTAAATTTTTAAAATAAGCCATAATTGACATCGTACATCTAATAGTTCCTTAGATATATTTTTCATACATCAAAAATTTTGTCAGAAAAAAAACTACTACTCCTTAGAAGATGACATCTTAAGACTTAGTTTAAACTAATTTATAGTAAATTCAACTAGCCTCAATATTAGTGGTATATTCTCTACGTCTAATAGTTCCAGATATATAGTTTTTCATAAACCAAACGTTTTTTTCCGAACAAGTAGAAATCAACATCCCGAGTATTTATTTTGGCAAATATCATGAAAAATATTAGTTGCATGATAAACTATAAACGTCAGAAATTACTTTATAGTACATTAAACTACATTTAATTTGAGTGCTAACAGGCCTCTGTACACCCAGAGGCCTATTGGCCTAATAATTCATTAATTCTACATTATATTATATTGACATTATATAAAATAAGATAAGTATGAAAAAAGGAATTATAATTAAAGTAGACTGTAACAATGAACCTCACTTGAACCTTATTCAACTTTGGTATTATTAGATTTAGAAAAAAAAAAAAAAAAATCGCGGAGCCACACAGCTAAAATCAAAGAAATTCATTGTCAATACAAGAAAAAAAAGATAATATTTTTTTTATTTTGTTCATTTTTTATTATTATAACATAATTTCATAACTAAAAATCATTATTTATTGAATATATTTTTTGAAAACTACGTATCAATAATCATTGGGTGTACAGAGGCCTATTAGCACTCAAATTAAATCTAGTTTAATGTACTGCTAAGTAATTTCAGACGTTTATGTTCATGAAAGTAATTTTTTTCTTGATATTTGCCAAAATAAATTCACAAGATGTTGATATCTAGTTGTTCGGACAACACGTTTGGTTTATGAAAAACTATATATCTGAAACTATTAGACGAACAGAAGTTACCACTCATATTGAAGCTAGTGGAATTTACTAGAAATTAGTTTAAACTTAGTCTAAGGAGTAGAATTTTTTTTTCTTTTTTTTGACAAAATATTTGATTTATGAAAAAATATATCTAGGGAACTATTAGATGTACATATGTCAATTAGGGCTTATTTTAAAAATTTAGAAATAATTGTAAGAGTAGTAGTTTTCATGGTTTGTGCTAAAATAAATTGATTTCTTGTTGTTCGGGCAAAATTTGCATTCATAAGTAAATATCATAAACATTCTTACCCGTACGAATATAAACGTTAAAAAGCTACATTAAACAAGCTTGGACATACTCAAATTTTGAATTAAGTGCTGAAAGGTAGGTATAAATACATTATGTGGTAAGCATTTGGAGCCAAATGTATCATAAAGATAGATGGTATTCCGTAAAATTAATTATAAAATTTAGTATAAGCATAAGAGATTCTGATACTTGTAAGTTTTTTTTTTTTGTCTTTTCTCAAAAAAGGTTTTTTTAAATTGGAAACATATTTGTATACTTATAATATATTTCAGTACTTCTTGTTTCTCTGACCCTGTCATTCTTTGCTTGATGCCATAGATGATGCAGCTGCGGTGAGATGCTGTGGTTGCTGGCGGTGGTCGGGCTGGCCTCGGGCGCTAGGGTGCGGCTGTCGGTGATCGCGCCCACGCTGGACCACGTCCAGGCCCTCCCCGTCATCCTCCCCATCATCGAGCTGGCCGTCCGCAATGTCTCCGACCGCCAGCACGGCCTCCTCCCGGGGGTCAACATCACCATCGCCCAGAGGAACTCCAATTGCTCCTCCACTTACGGTCCGCTGGCTGCCATGGAGCTTTACAATCACACTGGTAAGTCTTATTGCATAATAAATAATTACTTTTTGGTATACCTTAACGATTTTGTTTGACATAATAAATAACTTTATAGTAAATACGGGAGGAGCGCGGTGGCACTGTGGTACGCCACGATGCTACTCCAAGGACCCGGGTTCGAATCCAGCTGGACATCTAATTGTTGTTGTTGTTGATTGTTGCTTAAAGGCGTAAAACCCTCTGGTCATCAACGTCTATGGCATGATAAAAGTAAAAAAATAAAATAAATAAATAAAAAATATTAAAAAAAAATAAAATAAATAAAAAACATAAACAAATAAAAATCGAAGAGGAGTTATAATTTATAAAGAAGGCGATGTGCTTTTAAAAATTCAAACACTAATGTAATTTTCGCTTCTTCATCTGCGAGAGCTTCTGATAAATTTGGGGTCAGTCCTATCTTGTTTATTGTTGGCAAATAGTGAGCACATTCTTCAGAAATATGTCTAATCGTAAGAATGGACTGACAATATTTGCACGTTGGAGGTGGCAGTTTTTTGAGCAGGTGAGAGTGCGTGAGGAGAGTATGACCTTAATTCTCAAGCGGGCCAGAGCAACCGGCTGTGGCTGTTGCGGTAAGATGGTTTTACTGATCGTTTTATTTCTTTTAATTTACTCGGAGAGCTTTCATCCCTCTTGGTCTGCCATTTTTCTAATATTTGTAATTTAAGGGGTGTACTGAGTTCTGATGGGGTAAGAACGGCGGTGCCTCAGCCAGGGAGCGTGAGTGCCTCTCTGCCAGCTTTGTCTGCGAGCTCGTTACCAACAATGCCAATGTGGCTTGGAGCCCATATGAAAATAATGGATTTATCTTGTGATAATTTTAGAAAAAAAGATTGAATCCTAATAATGGGCATCTAATTTTTTTTCTGTTATACTGTGGCGGTGAGTCCAGTGCTCTAGTGCCCTCTGGGGTCCATCCAGTCTCATATATTGGATACCCTTAATTGGGTAAAATCTAGCAGTCGAGCGCGATTCTGACTAAATCACCTCCTTGCACAACCGTTGGTGTAGAAACAATACTTCCTTACTACACCATTAACCCTTCATTGGCTTTAGTGGTACAGGTTTCAATTTTTTAATATGTAAATACGCAGAAGATTCAAATCGCCTGAATAAAATAATTTAATGGGCCATCCGATTCCCTTTTCATTGAAACTCGACTACTGGCCGACTGCCTAATCATTGAATGTAACAATGGGTGTGCACAGTCTTTTGAATACACTATTGTTGTATTTATAAAACATTATTTTACAAAACTTACGGTTGGTACCTTAATGCAATCTGGGTTCATTGGAACTAACCGGTTTCAATGCTCTTTCTATAATAAGAAAAAACGTTTTGAGCGATTCACTGGTTTGATATGCATTGTGTAATTCTACCATTGTTTATTGAATCCAGCCAATATTATCTGTTTCTTCTCCTCTTGATTCTAAAAATAACATCATTAATTTCATTTTTTTTAAATTTTTGAGTGAACGGAACAATTGAATGTTCAATACTGGTTAGAAATCAGAGATGTTCGTTTGATGGACCAATCGTCGATTAAACAATTTAATTTGCTTAGTCCTTGTAAGGAAGTCACTAAAATCGGACTAAATTGTTGGTATAAAAAAAAATGTAGTCTATCATCATTATCAACTGTTGCAAGAGAATTACGCAGTGATAACCCGTCCTTCTTATCCTAATTGTAATACCTAAGAGTATTATATCTAATAAATAACAATTACTACTAGTACAGTGTAATACTGAGCCTCTTTTTTTTTTCATCTTTCCCGTGCTTGATTCTCTGATAAAATTATGTTGGGTAACAATAAACTTCCTGTTATATCCCTAAAATATGGTTTTTAACTTACTCACTTTGGAAAACTCAAATGTTCTTGATCATCAGAATTTTTTTTCCTTCTCATATTTTTTATTACAGATTAGAAATAATTTATGTTTTTGATTTAAATAAATCTTAACTTTAAATTATTTCATAATTTTATTGAATATTAAAGCAATATTTTATTATGAGCAGATTATTTAGCCTCTTGGCATACAAAAATGATACTACAAAAAAAAACACAAACATACTTAGTGTATGTACTACTTTCAAATTGTGGGAGAATTTAAAATGTGATAAACCAATGACGTAACATCTAGTATTTTCCATAATTTAAAGTAATAATTTAGTTTTCTTATCACACAAATTATCTCCTGATTGTTAAAATATTAAACTCGTCTTCTCATTCTGCTTAGCAATTATTCATTTGATTTACTTTTAAGAGGACCTGCAATATCGTCCAGTAAATTAAGAACTTTATCTAAAAATTAAGAAAGTTTAAATGAGAAATATACTATTCATGAATTCATGAATACGTGATGAGATTCAATTGCAAAAACGTAATTTCCTTTATAGCAATTGATCTTTTCATAATTCCTTCGGCATGATTTTCAATGAGTTATTTGAGTTTGACTGTTTGTTTAAAAAAGAAGAAAGAATTTTGTAGAATAATAGCAAATTGATCGATATTATTCTAACTTGCATGCTAAGGCAATCCAACTTTCAAAATACAAATTTTAAAGTTAAAAAATGTTTTATGTTGCAATGTGAGTGAATGAGAATTTCAACTCCAGAATCCCTTTTTTATAATTTTGTCAGTGTATTTTATTTGCTTACTGTCAGAATGAAGTCTATACTGTCTTAAATAATCTCCATCCAGCAACTAGTGTACTGCAAAACTGCATCACATGATGAAAAAATTGAAGTCTTACTTTTCAAATTCACAATCTTGACTGTTGTAGGTTTGGAGCGATCAAAATAGTTTGTGTTTAATATTCATAATTGCCTAATAAAAAGAAATACCAACTACATTCTCAGCTAGTATTGATACTTCATGGGGAAGTTATTTCTTCTTTCTACTGAAACATTTTTTTTTGTTTTTTTATAATTTATTTATTGTTATTTACAACTGTATACATATATAAACATCAAGTAGATTTGGTGTAAGTGATATTATGACATGATACAAACATGTGGAGAATCTAATCATTGATAGAACTCCAAAAACACTTCTAAAGAAGAAGATCTCGTGGCCATCTTCTTTTCAGACACCTAGGAGGATTATTAGGTAGTGAAGGAGAAGCCAGGTTAGAAACGAGTTGGTTTAGGTAGTTGAGAAGTTTATTATGGAAGGATTGGTATCTGGTTCTGGCCAAATCGGCAACATAGGGGACATTGAGGTCCTTATGGATCATTTGATTTGTGACAAAGTAAGCAGCATTAAGGATTTTACGAAGGATTTTGGACTGTAAGAATTGGATTCGAGAGGAATTAGATGGTTTAGTGGAGCCCCATAGCTCAATTCCGTATTTCCACATAGGCCTTGTAATAGTCATGTAGATCAGTCTTTTGTAATGGATTGGAAGTTTGGACCGTTTGTTTAGTAAATGTTGTAATAGTCGGAATCGACGAGCAGTTTCCTGTCTTTTCAGTCTTGTATGAGGATTCCATGATTTGCCCAGATTTAGTCCTAAGTAACGGATCTGCTCAACAGGAATAAGTGGAATATTATTAAAAGATAATGTGGGGCAAGATGAAGGTTTACAACGAAGGGTAAATGTGTTTTGGTGGGATTTATTGGAATTTATTTTAATCCTCCAGTTTTGGCACCATTCTTAAAGGGTGGTGTTACATTTTTTTAAATTATATTTTGTTTAACATTCAGTTCAATTGATTTTTAAGGTACATATTCAGTATGTAAACATTGTATTTTTTCAATTCAATTTTAGTAATTTTTCTATTACCACTATTATTCAATACTAGTTACTATGTTTTAGGTAATAATTTGTAAATATGAAGCGAAATTGATTAGATAAAATTGTGCAAAAGCATTAGAATGATATTTTCTTCACAGTTATACCATCTTTATTACCGTTAAAAATTGTTCAAAAATAAACGTAAATGATTAAAATTAATGTAACTAGACTTATAAGTTTACTTTTTTTTGTGTAAATCTTAACTTATTCAATATTTGAAATTATGTTTGGCCTGAATATTTAATTTATAAGGTATATTTGATAATACGGTGGGATAGAAATAAAAAAAATATATACTTTTTATTTCAATAGTTATTGAAATATTGAGGAATTTTATATTTTTATTAATATTTATTTATTTAGAGCAATATTGATTTTGAGTGACAATTTCACAAACAAAAATGTGCTCCAGACTACGCTACTTCATTATAATATATATTGATTAATTTGGTTTGAGTCGTATTATATTTAATTATTTTTCATTATATTACTTAGAGGAAGAGCGAAAGAAATTCCACTTAAAGAGTTCTGCGAACTTTTACTTGTAATAACCGGTGCCTAATAACGGTAATGTTACTTAAATTATAATTATGGTCCTTGTTCCGCTTAAGGAAGTATAATGACCGTCCAACTTTTGTAAATTGCAACAAAATGGATGGCTTATTTAAGTTTAAAACAAACGGCCCTGTGCTGCGATTCACCACCATATTTGGATAATTATGTCTCATATAAACATTAATGGGCACAGTTATTATATTTTTATTAATATATACTAAAATAAACATACCGGTTTTATAAACCTTTCTTTTTTCTTTTAGAATTTTTAAATACCCATTAGGTCTTCCTTGTTTGTTTTTAATTATCCCTGACATAATAATAATTTTTGACGAGTTTTAATCCAGTTTGATCAATTTTAATTATGGTGGGTCATTTTATGCTATTTATTTTCCTAAATTGAGTTGAAGTAAATATCCATTACACTTACTAAAAATGATATTTTAAATTAAAAACAAAGTTTATTTTTTAATTTTATATTTTGAACCAGAGACTTGCCAAAGCCAGTTATAAGTGATTCATAAATTATTATTCTGTAATATTTTTTTTTAAATCCAGCTCATTTTTTTCGAATATTACCAACAAATAAAAATATATATATTTGCACAAAATTAAATAATTGATACATTATGTGAAACCAATAAATTAAAACGAATAAAATAATACAATGAGAATTTGATATAATGTTAAATTTTCTAACTTGAGCCGGGGTATTTCCACTTCTCTCCCACATTCCTGAGATGCCGTAGTTTCACAAAACATTCCTGTATTTTCTCATTCATTGTTTATTTACCAAAGAGAATATTTAATTAATGAACCTAATATTTATTTTGAAATATCATTACTATAAAAAACAAATTTTCCCTGTTAAAACTGCATGAAGAAAACTTCTTTGGTCATTCATTTGAGATCTCAAATATACAATTTGTCATGAAATTCATATGACCATTCGTATTCATACAGAACCGCTGACTTGAAAATTTTATGTAGCTAATTAGTTTGCGTTGATTCAATTTAAACGACTTTTTTTTTCTGTTCTGTATGTATAATTAGTAATTTATTGTAGTTGTTTTATTTATTTTACCATATTAGCAAATAATTTAGTTTTTTTCTTTATATGCAGTTTTATTGGTCTCAGTCCATTACTCAATAAAACGTTAGTTCAATATAATATTCCTTATTTTTTACAAAGTAACATCTTTACGTTTTTGTTAACATATATTTTTAACATTTATATATTTACGTCGATTTCCAGTTTTAATCGCTCTTTCAATATTTCTACATTTAACTTTTTTTTTCTTCAAGTATTCGTTATCATTAAAAAAGGTAAGATATGTAGGGACCTAATTTTGGGATTTCGGGTGTGGGTTGTCTTGGGAAAAACTACTTACCATTATTTTTGATATTATGAGATTGTAATGTGTCGTACATCGACCAATACTTGCTATTATTGAATATTTTGAAAGTAAGATTAGTAAGATGTGTGTATGCTAAAGTAAGAATTATTTTCGGGCAGATTACAATACATGCAAGTACATATGTATTACTATCTAGAGTCCATAATTCTATGATAAATAACAAATTCTAATATAAATACAATAACATAATCATATAACAACTGGCTCAAATTATTTTATTTGAAATTACATACCATCTAAGCAATACTTTAAAAGATTACATTTAAAAAACACAGTTGTAAGTAAGTGGTACGAAGAAATATTATACAGTTAAAACACAATATCAGGTAATCAGGGTCACAAATAAATTAAAGTATTTAGCGTAAGTTGTTTGTAGTAATGGGTCCGAGAGAAAGGGGATGGAGGAGAGATTGGTCAAGATGGAAAGATTCAGCTTTGCCATTAGCATTCTATACTGTAAAAAGGTTCTGTCAATAAGAGCAAAAAGGAAACTTTTGGGAATAGAGAGGAAGATCTTGAGGAGGATTCATGGCCCAGTAAAGTTACCGGAGGGATATAGGCTGAGACTTACCAGAGCATTATACAGAGAAATACCTTTAAGCGGACATTAGGTTAAGGAGGGTGCGTTTCTACGGTCATAAGGTCAAAGAGGGGTTGACGGTCATGGTTGATTAAGGAGATAAAGAAAAAAGAAAAATAGGAATTGAGACTGCCTCAATAGAGATGAATACAGGGACAAATGAAAGAATATAAAAGTCCTGGTGGTAACCAAAGTGGTGAGAAGGGGGGAAGTATGGAAGAAATTGGTAGGAAGAAATAACAGCACAGTCCGAAAGAATAAAGAAGAGGTGAGAAGAAAGGAAGGGAGGGAAATGTGTGGGGAAAGTTGGAAAGAAATAATATTCGCGTGGTCTATTTGGATCGTGCCAAAGAGAATTGATGGCCTGTGAGTTACAAATAAATGTATTTAAGTTATTATTAATTAAGGAATGCGCATAACTTTAGCGAGAAATGGAGCACTTCATATTGTATAGTGAACAATGTAATAGAATATAAAGGGAACTTCGAGATCTGATCGAGTTCTGATCATTTGAGATGGGATCCTCCGGCTTGCGTTGCTTCGTTAATGTTTTATATACAATTTTAGAAACTAAAAAAAAAATATTTTTCTCTGCAGCCCCTCTCTTCCTACCAAAAGACAATAGGGCCCCATCTAAGATTGTCTCCAGTGCCTCAAAATTTCTTTACATACAAAATAGTCTTATTTATAAGCTCTCTGGCTGAAGAGGTCAAATAACGATATGGTTGCCTAATTCATTGTTGAAATATACCCTAAGTTTTGTACAGTCTTATATTTTATGAGGAGTGAATTTAAACTTTATATTTTGAATATAAAAAGCGATACTTTGAGGTATTTTCTTTCCTCAGTTTTTAAGTTATTCAGCGAACAGTTCTCAGGATGAATAAACATTCTGATTTATTCCGAAAGTTCATTATCCGAGGTCATTGCCTTTGGAATCGAGACGAACTTAGAATTCAAGTAAATTTATTAATTTCCATTTCGCAATACTTCGGTCATGGATGATACAGGTTTACCCTTGCAAAAGGTCCGCTTCCATATTCCGTATTTAAATATTGAATGGGGACAGACTTCCTGTCTCGGACATTTATTTTATAATAAGGAAATTTTACGCTCGCCCATTCAGGTTTAGAGGGATGCTGTTAATGGGGACCTTCCTGGTGGTCCTGCTTCTATTTTAATGCCATTCGATTCCCATCCTCTGATTCCCTTCATAAACTTTATAGGACATGGAATCTTTCAGATTTTGTGTAAAGATACAGACGATGGTCTCTTAGGGCAGTGTTTACATTGGCCATGCAGATGAATGGTTATTTAGGACCCTGTGTTGTATCGTTTATCATGCTAATGATATTAATATATACCGCTTCTCCCACGGTTTATATAATATTGCTGTTTAACATTACTTTTTCTCCGGTGGGTATTTCTGTAGCTTAATAATAATTTTTACTTCTTTTTTTTTTTTTGATATTTTACTTAATTCCCATTAAATAATAAAAAAGTTATTTAAAAAAATGCATTTCTATTAAGAATAAAAATGTTGAGGTAATAATATTATTGAATGAGCCAAAGGTTATCAAATTCGAAATTAATCAGTTAAGATTACTTTCATTTGTCTATATACTGATTATATAGATAGTAGGGAAGTATGGCGGTAATGAAAAATGTCGAATCTGAGGTTTTATAGCAAACCTCGTTTTAATGTCTTCCGGGTCCAAAAAAACAAATATTACAAAATAGTCTGGAGCGTATGTTTCTGGGCCTTGAATTTTCAAAAAAATTTTCATCTAATCTACTTTTATTTAAAAAAAAATGTTAACCTTTATATTACTCTAAATGACTATCCCTCATTGCTAGAAGTAACAACAAATAGATAAATACAAACTATGATACGAGAAAAGTGGATTAGTAGCCAAAAACAAAAATTAATATTTTCTGGTTTCATTGTTGTTATGGCAATAGTCTAGACTTTTAAAGTATTTTCTTAGTAATAATAAAAACATGGAAACATATTACCAGCGAAAAATTGATTTATCCGATCGGCAGCTTTGAATCATTAATTTTTTTACATTATCATTAATTTTCTCTTAAGCGGCTCTGATGATTTCGATTAAACTCTTAATATCAAAGTGAAATCAAGTGGTATTTAGAAGCAACTATTATTCTCACTGAAATGGCTTAGTAGGATTTTAATGCCTAAGATTAAAAAAAGCTTTAATTTTTTTTAAGTATTAAACATCTCTCATTATTAGTCATAATAAAGAATGAATAAATATAACATACTATGGAATTTAATAATTAAGTAAAGATGAAAATAAACATTTCGTGTTTCTATGGTTGTTATAAAGAAAGTTATATATTTTTGTATTTTTGTCATAGCAAGTTCTAAGTTCCTAAGTAATAGCAGTTTTTTACCTAATCAAGAAATACAAATATGGTTGGGAGAAATATTTCCATCATGAATAATAAATGAGTTAGCGAACTGGAAATTATAATATTATTAGTCCAAAGTATGGTGACAAGTGGAAGCTTTGCGATGCGTATTTTTCATGACTTATTAATGGAATTATAGTATATAATAATTTATCGTAAATAATAATGAATTTGTTATTATGAACGGAAATGGTTTAAATAGACTGAAAGTTGGGTAATAAGTGCTAATATTTTTATACTGGGCAGTCTGTATCCGAGGGAGCTGAAATCACGCCTTTAACTACATCATAAATGAAGCGGCGCCGGTTCTCGAATCCAGTGAAAAAATAAAAATAAAACCCCTATAAATGTAATAACTTATAAAATGTTACTCAGCATCATTCGTTGATTTTTTTTTTTAAATAGGGTCAAAACAACTTTTTATTTGTCTGGACGGCTATAATGTTTCTCATTTTTTAAAAATGTTGTTTCCGAAATTGTTTGTCGGATATCATATTTTCAGGTAATAATTTTTATCTTAATTTTAAAATTTAAGTAGGGGCTTAAGTTCCACGGATAGAGGGGAAGTATTAAAGGATTAAGTAGCACAAGTGGAAGAATTATCTGCCTTCCCCCCATGTAAAGACAATCCGAGAGCTTACATCTGGGACTCTCTCGGATCTACAATTGCTGCCACTCTCTCAGATGAATACAAGTGACATCACGACCTTGGCATTAACAATCAAAGTTGAGTAAATAAGATTAAATTGAAAATAGGATCTCTTTATGTCCCTATATCCTCCTTATCAATATTTGGAAAGACTTTCCCGATACACCAGAGATGGAGATTTGCCACTACTAGTTGGTGGAGATAGAAATGCTCACCATTTGTTGTGAGAAAGCACAGACACCAATAAGGGAAGCGTAGCCTTGTTGGATTTTATAGCCTCAATTGATTTAGGAATTCTCAACAGAGGTGGCGAAACATATCAAGGGTAATAAAAATAGGTTTTAGATACAATGCTTGCCTGGAGCTGCATTAAAAGACTTTTTGAATACTGGAGAGTCACCTCAGACATAACATTGTATGGTCATTGGATGATCTCATTCAAATAATAGTTGGTATACCCCTTCTTTCACTGAAATGGAACCCAAGGAATACACACTGTTCCACGGGGGAGCATTCACTGAGATACTGGAAGGTGGTTCACTTTACATGAAGACTTTCTAGGTCCCAGTTAGACATGGAATCTAGCCTTCTCGAAAGTTATGTCAGACTATGAGGAAAGAGAATCTTATAAAAAAGTCAGACCTTAAATTTATCAAAACCTATCTGACCAAGAAAAAAGACACAAGAAAATCCTATTACAATCTTACAAGACAAAGCTAGAGGCGGACTGGAATTTATACTGGACTGGAATAAAAGAGACCTACGAAGACATACACGGGACAGATAGGGCAAGTTCTATAGTAACATAGAACTAATCCAAGCCGGAAGCCTCTCGACTAATAAAGGTATTAGGTAAAGGTAGGTCAACAGCCATTAGATAGGAAACCAGCTGGGAAGTGGACCTACAGGAAATAAAAGGAAATAAAAAAATAAAGGAAAATTTATCCCATTTAATGAAGGTATACTTTCCAGGTTGCCAGAATTAGAAATAAGGCAATCCTCCAATGATGGATTCCCTCAGAGAGTCTTCAAATGAAGAAGAGGATTGGATGTTAGTGGAGTCTATAGCTACGGATGAGGCCATTAGGGCTGTCGGGGAGCTCAAGGCCCCAGGCTTTTTATACTCAAAGAAGGACTAATGCTCTGCTCCTCCTTACCAGGGCATTGCTTATAGTCTCTCTGGCACTGGAATATATACTAGAGTCATAGAGAAAAGCTTTGATAGCTTTTATTGGGATGGAGGACTATAGTGTCGCCAAATCTTATCGACCTATAAGCTTATGCTCCTTCCTGTTCAATCCTGGAGAAATTCGTAGCAGTTCACTTTACAAGCAAGGTGTTACCAATCAATCCCCTTCAAATCAATCAGCACGCATATCTCCAGGGAAAAGAGACTGCCCTGCACTCCTTGGCACGGAGGATTGAAAAGACTTAACACATAAGGAATTCGCCTTAGGACTATTTTTCGATGTAGAAGGGGCATTTCACAAAACAAGGCTTAAAGCAGTCTGTAAAGCATTTTTAGACATTTCTACCCTGAATACAGGTTTGGGTCAGATTTTATATAAATAATAGAACAATTGTTGTTTATTATGACGGCACCAGACTACAGGCGCAGGCAGTGACAGGATGCTCTCAGGGAAGTTGCATCTCACCGTTGCTAGTTATGAACAGCCTATTGAGAAGACTTGAGGACGCTGGGATATTCGCTCAGGAATTTGCTGGGACCAATGCATGTCCTATCCGATGTAGTACAGACACGGTGCAATGAAATGCAGCTTTCAGTAAACCTATCAAAGACAGAGTTGATTCTATTTACCGGGAAGCGAAAATTAGGTACCTTTCGAACCAAAGTTTTCTTTGGCAATCAACTCCAATTAAGTCAAAATTCAAATATATCGGTATTAGATTGGATGCTATACTTTACTGGGGCCTAATTTGGCAGAACCCAAAGGAAAAACTAGTGAAGCTTTTTGACAAGTAAGAGGCGCTGTCGACCCAAGGATTATACATTGGATTTATACAGCACTGATAAAACTCAGAATCTACAATGGTTGTATTGTGTGGTGGGCAGCCCTACATAAGACTTCTCAAATGGAAATTATCTGTAGGATCCAAATGATGGCCTGTATTAGCATGACTGGGACATTTTCAAATATAACCTGAGGCATTTGAAGTCTTGCTCTCTTTAATAATGCTCTAGTTATTAATTAAAGGGGATGCAGTACTTGCTTACTTAAAATTGAAAGAAAATAGACAGTGGAAAGAGATGAGAGAACCGTTTTGGATATCGCCAAGTGAACAATAGCACTTGGCGAAATCCAGAACGGTGGAAAGCGGGCTACCATTATTTTTTAAGGATTTAAAGAAGAAATAAAATAAATAGGCTAAAATAAACCCTCTGTTGGGTTTTTTTTATTTCAGGATGTTTATAGATAACATAAAAAAAACTAATTCTTTTAAAGTCTTGTTATGGCAATCTCAAATTTTATGAAATCGTGAAACGATAACCAGAAACTTTACCTAAATTGAACAAGTAATGTGCTGCTTGGGATAAACAAATGATCTGGTAATTTCTAAATCAATCTTATCTCAAAATAACATACAATTTCATCACAATTCATTTTTTCCTGAAGGAGAGAAGAAATGAATTGATTGAAATGTCTGTACCTTTCAATCTGAATGAAAAACGTTCACATTTCATAAACTTCTTTTTGAAATACTAAGGCACAAACCTTTTATTAATACTCTTCATTATTAAACCTGGAATTTCTCAAGAAGCTTTTAGGCAACCTGGGGATTACTTTAATTATAGTTAATCTTAAGATTACCTTTAACTGCAGAATATGGTAAATCATAGATCATTAATGTTTTCCAAAAATTGTTGTCCTAAGCAGCAGTTTTAGAAATCGCAATATTTATTTTAATAAAGTACAACAATTTTTTTTAGCCTACAAAAACTTGTAATTTTGTCGAGTAGACTTAATTTCAAATAAAACAAAATATTTGTTTCAAGTATTTAAAGCTGCCATCTTAATTTTACATTATAGGTTTCAAAGTTTTTTGTGGCAGATTAGATGTCGAGAATCTCTCTAGCCATGAAAAATGGGCAAAAAATCAGATAGTAATAAAAAAAAACCAAGTAAAGAAATATATTTTGTTACTTTATTTTTTTACTTAGGCTGAAATTACTTTATCTTATATTAATTTTGGTAACTTTTATAACTCCCAAAGAGTTGGAGAGGCCCCCTACCATGGGTCCGGGTTTTATGCCCCTTAGGCCGGTACTGAACACATGGGATGTTAAGCATCGTTATTACACTTCTATACCAATACAGCCGATTGATCATCAATTAAAAATTGTTATTTTTTTCTATTTGAGTTCCAGTTTTTCCAAAACATTTCAGGATTTCGGTTGTTAAAAAAAACTATTTCTATCTAAAACGGGATGTTATCCGTTATCACAGTAGTAATATACATATTTTTTATTGTGTAATATTACATTTTTGTTTATATTTGTAGGCAATTTTAAAATGGACCACAGAGCTCATTCACATCATATTTAAAATATATAAATTAAATGATAACATAATTTGAAATTGAAGAAAATATTAAAAATAATAATAATAAATAAATAAAAGAACAAAATAAAAATAATATATAATAATAATAAATAAAATAATATCATAAACATAATCATTTATATTTAAATCCAGCCAGAGGAATTCCGAATCGAGCTTTTCCCCCACTTTTGGAGGAAAGAGAAGGGTTGAAAGTGGACCCTGGAAGATCCCAGCATTTTTCTCTCAACTGCGTCAAAGGCATTAAAAGGCCAGTGGTAGATGAGTGGAGCCCTAAGCCGCAGACGCTCAGGACTCTAGCGGAAATTCTGGCCATTGCCAGAATTCCAATATAGTAGTTATTTACTATTGGTCTCTGAGCCACTGCCGTTTCAACCTTCGGGAGTGATTTTTGGCATAAATGATAAGGGCTGTTCTAGGAGATTGTGCTGATGAGTGAGTTTCTCATGGAATGTGGTAAATCTAGATTTAGTCTAGTCTGAGACAAATGGAATTTTAAGGTTATGATTATGGGTATTATTGGTTGCATAGCAAAGAGCATTGGCTATTGTTCGAAGGACTTAAGACTTAAAAGTTTGATAATATGATAAGTCCAAATAAGTTTTATTAATGTATTGTAAAGTGTAGTAATTTGTTGTCTACTGAATGCTGTGATTTTCTACTTAGCATATAATCGCCAAAATCGTCGGTTCAGTTCTTGCCTTTTATGTTTAGTGTGTGGATTTCATGTTAGTCTTCTGCCTAGGAGAAAGCAAAGATACCGTGTCTGAGGAAGGAATTGGAATGGGATTAAAATGAACTGGTGTAATTTATTCACAAATTGTTACCCCAGTCTTCGATAAGGGATAAGTGACTTTGTAGGTTTGCTGATACTAAATCTAGACCTGAGTATCAAGAAAGGATGGAAGTATCATTAGCGAATGTTGCCTGGAAGGTTCCGCAATGAAGTGGAATATATGTGGTAAAGAGAATTTAAAGGACATGACTCATAACGCTGCCTTGTGGTATACCGGCTTCAACTGAAGAACAGTTGGAAAATTCTGTACCACAGCGAGCGCAAAAGGGTCTGAGAGGTAGGATCGAAGGATGAGGTATAAGGACTGGGATAGATGAATTTTAAGTTTGAAGAGCCTGCCATACCCGGTCAAAGGCCTGTGATATGACCAGAAATGCTCCCGAACAGTTTGCACTCTTTTATAAGTTTAGTCAGTTGTTCTGGCATGCTTTCTATTTATTTATTCTTACTGGGATTATTTTTTTTCTCTTATTACTATTTCTGACAACGCTTCCATAAAAAAAAATATAGACCCGAAAACATACTAAACATATACTATTGGAAAAAGTTTTAATAAAACTTGAAACCAAAATAGTACAAAACTTGTCAAACTGTATCTAATAATTAATAAAAACAATTATAAAAAAAGTTTAAAGAGTTACAACTTAGAAATGGCGTACAGCTTTTGCGATAAAGGTATTAATCATTTTATAGCAAGTAATAATGTGAAAAAGAAATCCACCAAATTGAGATGATAAATCTTTAAAACTTAAGCCGCGCGCTATACAGTAAAGCACACCTTTACATTAAATGAGCCTTAATTTCCATAGATTACAAAAGATAAATTTGTTTGATCAGTTCCGTTATGTCGTATTTCTGGTTCCCAACTCTAATCTAGCGATCTGTGGGTCGCCGGATTCGGATATTTACTGTTAAGATCGTCACGGGAGATCGCAATCCCTTATCCAGGAAACTGCTTCAATCTAAAACCAGTTTTATTTTTAGTGCCGTCTAAACGTGACCATCATGATATCGTTACGAAATTCAGCTCCTAAAAGAATCTGCTTCGTGCTAAGATATGCAAATTGGAGTGGTCTAGAATCGTCATCACTGAACTTTACTACCAATCTGTATTTATCGATTTCTGTGACTAAACACCAAAAAAAAAAAGGAAGAAAGAAAAAGAAAACGTTTTTGTCGTATCTTTTATGACATATTCACGAAATTCCTTGTTATTCCTTTTAATATTATAGTTTGTTTTATTTATTCGATTATTAGAAATTTCTTTTTTAGGCCTGATAAATTAGTAAAATATATTTTGAGATAAGATATGAACAATATGTGCCAAATAAAACAAATTTGTTGGAATCCAATGCAGCGAAAACATAAAATAAAATATTTATAAGTGGAATAAAAAGTTAAAAGCACTCATCAAGTACGATAAAAATAATTTCAAAGTTTTTATATATTTTTTTACATTACAGTGAGGTTATTATGTTCACATAAACAAGTCAAATTTTGATGAAATAAAGTTTATAATCAGTAAAATAACATACAGTTTCTCTTTGACGAAATATTATACATAAAAAATACGTTATGATAATAAATACCAATATCACAAATTATCACTATAAATTCTCAATCAAGGTCAGAAAACATTTCATTAAAATAACTACTCACGATTCGCGATAAATAGCCATAATTTTGCTATTAGTCGTGTGCATAATAAATATACGGTAAAACATAATTCTGCAGATCTTTAGAAATGTGAATTTTGAAAATTTTTTGTGTACAGTACTCTGATATATTTTAATATGCAATTTAGTGCTTCTTCACTCAAGAATTCTACTGATAACATAACACATAATTTAATTAAATCCACTTTCTATTAATTAATTAATACTTTATAAAACGAAAATGGCGTTTTAACCTTTTTTTTACACCCTACCTGGTCATTAAGGGGAAAGATGGTTAGTAACCAACCTATTCTAATCATGGTGAGAGGATCATTCCACGGGACAGCCACACAATAAAAGTGAAACACCCTAGTTCGGATTTCACCCGGGCTACTGCAGTTATGCATTGTTATGTTGTATGCATGAAGTTGCAAAGGTGATGCCATAACTTATTTGGCTACAAACGATCTGAAGAATTTTAAACCATCCATATCGAATTTAATCAAGTCTCGCTTTATCGTTCGAGTGCTCTTTGAATGCATGTGAATAAAACAGTTATTTAGATTATCTCGTACAAAAATTAACGTTACTTTTGTTTCCACAGCAACCTTAAGAATTAAAAATTAGACACTATATTACACTTACATAATGATAGGAGCACAACATGAAAATTTTATTTTTCCATCTGTATCATTTAAGGTTTCGCAATAATCTGTAGCATTGTAGCATACCGGGATTTTCCCCATGTAAACGGACAACAGCAGAAAGGTTTAAGGCTCTTCATAGTCGTTTCTGATATATGGGGGTTATCTATTCCCTATAAGATTTCATCCTATTCTAGCCATTGTGAGGGGTCAAGTTTTCATTTAATGGTATCGCCGCAGCAATAAAGGCTACTTCCCTGTTGCAGTTCCGAGGTTGCAAAATCTAAGCCTTAACTCCCTCAGCTACAGACGGCTCAGGCCATTATAGGTGAAGGTATTCCTTGAAATGATTCAAACACTACAAAAAAAAAAAAAATCTTATCCAATTTTAATGGAATTTTATTGCGTGGATTGGTATCCTGATGGTTCCCTACCAATTTCATCAGATTCCATAGCATACTTTCGCTTTCGTTAGCATACTAACAATTCAATACCGGTAAAAGCAGATGATTAAATCAAAATGGACAGTTTATATTTTGAGGAAAGTTGGGCCATAGCATGGAAATAGTCTGATATATATTTTATCAAATGCAATACACTAATTTCGCTTAAGCTTGAGCAAATGTATTTTTCTTGAAACACTTAAATTATGAAAACGGTTCGTTCAATTTAGGCCAAAATTAGACAAATTTTAGGGATTGGTTTTCGACATCCTTATTTTCACATTTACTCAATTCCATGTTCTACTTTCGCTTATATATGAGTAAACGAATTTTCGTAGACAACTGTTTTCGAATTTTTTTTATAGCAGTTTATCAGTGTTTATTATGATTTGTGGAGATAGAGAAAAATGTGACTAAAGACCTAAGTTGAAAAAAGTAAAAATAAAAAAATGTAAACTGGCACAAAAAGCGGGTCAAAATCTTTTGGATTCAGTGTCACGAGATTGTCTGTATTAGAAAAAAACAATTTCACAAGCTGTGGAAACCATGTGACGATCTGAAAGTAAAGACGTAGTACGTGCTACCGTGATGATGGAAAATAAATACTAAATATTTTCCTTAACACTGATCTCCGCTCTCTGCACTGCAGTGCTGAATTATTAGCCATCAACCGTGCATGAACCCATAAACCATAAAATTATTAGTTTCGATCTAATCTGCCTTCATTTCAATATTGGATCCCATCTCTCGGAACTGGTTAGTAATTCGGTGGTTACATAAATAAAACGTTAGAAACAGCTGGTTGTAGGGATTATTTCTTAGGTTTACCATGCTATGTCGGAATCACGGGCAATCAAACGGTATATGTGACCTAGGAGTGCATAACTCATCGGGCGGGCATAACTTATCATTTGCACACACCCTAATGAAATTACCTCTCCTATCCCTCAAAATTCATAGTTAAGAAGGGAAAGACTCACAAGAGACAATATTGTAAAGGTTGTGGAGCCTATATACATATCTTGCTGTCCAGATGAGAAGTCCGTAATAAGAGGAACGACAAATCATATTACAATACGAGAAAAAATTATAAGATGGTCAGGGCTGCGGTCAAGATGAACAAAAATTAGTTTTAACTCTTCATTTTTTGCCAAAGTTTTGATCCACAACGTAGATCTTCACCAGGGAAGTTGTAATGGAGATATACAACAATGAACAAAGGAATTGAGAATTTCACAGTTGAGTTTATCATTCAAAATTGCTTTGTTCATAGCTTTAGACCTCCGCCCATCATCGTCTTCACTGCATTGGCGACCAATAAATAGATAAACTATTTTTTTGTTTGTCTTCTTTATTGCAATCCTGACCATTTCCTTCTCATTTTTTTCTCGTAATGTGATATTTCGGGTTAGTTTAAATTATTTTTTTAAGAATCAAATTAATTTTTAAAAATTTAGAAACGAATTTTTATTCTTTTGTTATATTATAACGCTTATCACTATTTAATCTAAAAATGAATAAAGCATGTTTGTTTTGATAACTAAAAAAAATTCAGAAAAAAATATTAATTGAAAGTATAAATTTATTCTAAAAACGATTAAAACATATAAATATACAAACATATACTTTACTTATTATGTATCGATAAAACCAAACAGATAATTTCAGTCACCGACTAATCCAATGATAATTATCTGATTTGCTGTTATCTGATATGCTATTATATGATATCTGATATGCTGTTATATGATATAATTATCCAATGATATAATGTAACAGTATCTGGGAGTCAGAGATATGCAGGCCTCTTGTAAAGGAAGTAAAAGATAAATGGCAATCTATGTGGAACGAAAGCCCAATGAGCAAATTAAAAATTATTAAAAAGGATGTCAAGCCCTGGGGTACCTCCAGTCGCAAATGCCGTAGAGAGGAAGTTGTACTGGCTAGGCTGAGAATAGTTCACACGAGGCTCACTCACTCCTATCTTATATCAAAAGAAACGCCTCCGAACTGCCAGTATTGCAATAACAATTTAACAATAAGCCATGTTTTCCAACGATTCCCATATTTTACACCACACTTCTATAGCTTGGGACTAAGCCAAGATATCTCAAAAACCATTGGAGACGATGATAAGGCAATAGAATCGGTGTTTCGGTTTTTGAAATCACAAAATTTACAGACAAAAATATAACTTGAATCGGAAGAAAAAAAAAAAAAATAATCAAATCAAAAAATAAATAAAATTTAACGAATATTAGCAAAATTAAATAAAATATAAATGGCGTTGATGACCAATAAAGTTTGGCTCTACTCAACAACCAAACAAACAGTATCTGGGAAACATCCATATACCCCGAGGCTTGGAGAGAATCAATAGTCATCCCTATACTCAAATCGGGCAAAAATAAGCTACAACTCAACAGTACCGGGCAATATCGCTTTCCAGCTGTTGGTCAAAACTCCTGGAGAAAATGGTTAACAGACGACTGATGTAGGTCATTGAAAAATTGAACCTCTTGTCACCTATACAATGTGGATTTAGGAAAAGCAGATCGATTATAGACCAGCTTGTGACAATGGAAGCCGAAATTCTCAACACCTTTACAGTTCATCAACCAATCATGCCAAGAAGAGGCTCAAGCTTGAACATACTCTTGAAACGTATTGGCAGCACCATCTGCTCACTTCACCGCAACTTTCACTGCGCCTGAAACTACTGATCTATAAAGCAATTATCAGACCAACTCTGCTCCATGGTGCTCCTTTAATGAGACACCTCTACAAAACTACGCTAAACAGACTGAAGAGTTTCCAGGGATCTGTTCTTCGAAGAATCGTCAGGGGAACCAAGCTTTAGAGGGCCAAGAACAGTGTCATCCGTGAAGAGCTCCAACTATTCAGTGTGTATTAGTATTCAGATGTAGTATGTTAGTATACATTTGACATTTCTATAATGCATGTATGTATTATATAAATTTAATAATAAAGGAGGTTACGAGTAAGCACTGCTCGCTCCCCTGCATATAGCAGATTTCACAACCTACCTTAAAATGTCCTTCAAGCAAACAAAGGATGATTATGTTTATCATGTATACATATTTCTAATTTTGTATTATGTATTATTTAATTTGAGACAATAAAATTAATAGAAGGGTTTTAAAAAAAAACCTAACTTTAGTTGTTAAGAGCTTTTACTACTTTAATTGCGAAATAAATATATTGGGATGTAATTCTCTTTGTTGGATGTATTTTTATTTAATTATAAATTATACATTATTAATTACCATAACTAATAGGACTTCAATTAATTCTATTTTTTTTATGACATGTTGAGTAAATCAACCGGCAAATACTGTACACGTATTCTTTCGGAGAAAACTAAATAATTAAGTATAAATAAACCATATTTATTCCTTGAACCGTGTCGTTTCAAGTTTGAATAAAGTGCTATAATATTTGCGACATAAAAGAAGAAAAAAAGGAGGAACATTAGCCATTTACCAACTTTATTGATGTTTGAACCCAATATTTTATCGTGTGTTCGCTCTACTGGCTGTGAAGTTATGTCATCTTTGAAAAAAAAAATGGTAATTCTTTCAGGGAAGTCCTTCTTAACCCGTGACAAAAAACAGCGAAAAGTCCCTTTGGTAGGGTGGGTAATGAAGGGAAATGAAAAAAAAAGGGATCTAAAGGAAAAGTTATGTGGAAATGATGTTTTTGAATGGGAGGTTCCGCCCTCTGTAAGGGATGTTTTCTCGTCCAATTTATTTTCATGCCGCAAAAAGTGGAGGAATTGTTGGAGATTAAAAACGCTTTTTACGTCATTCTTTCTGATATCATCACCGGTATGGTGTTTAAAATGCACTTTTATCAAATATTCTTATTATGGAGGTTTTATTTGTAATTATTTGCAACAGGGTGTTGTAATAAGCACTTAACCATCGCATATTTTCCATGAAGAGTTAAACAGATGTATTTCTAGGTTAAGTAGGTATTTTGATGCTATTTTGAACGGAAACGCCTAAAACTGGTTATTTCGTGTTAGATAAGTGAATGAAAAATCTTGTATTTTTAAAACCACTGAAGCACCGTGAAATTTATTTTCTCATTTAGTTAATTATCAATTTTTTTTTCATATCTGATATCCATCCATGTTTTTTACTGCTAATAAACACAAATGGTAAATGGTTTTAAATTTAAAAAAAAAAATTTAAGGTACTTTAGAGAAAGGAAGTTTTGGAAACTAAGATTAGTAATTTTCTTAGATCAC